>NC_136614.1:28450147-28624748 GCF_933228915.1 Telmatherina bonti | reverse complement strand
CGGCGAGGAGCAGAAAGTCGCAGTATCCGCCATCATCGAAGTAGAGCAACAGGCCTTCTGGTTCTGAGGTCTTGAGCTGAAAGGTCAGGTCACTTCTGGAGCTGGCGTCCCAGCGCAGGTAGCGAGCCCACTGGCCCTCCGAGCCAGTAAACTCCAAGCCTACGCTCAAGCCCAACACGGTACTTAGCAGCATGAAGAAAAGCCCAGGCAGGCTGTTAGGATTCATGGTGGAGAAGAAAAGGGCACACTGGAGGCGGAACTGGGAGTTGATCCTCAAAGTGATAACATTTGATTACGGTTTGGCTCCACAGTTTATCTACTGAGTGTTAAATTCCACATGGAATATTTTACTGTGTTGGTGGACGATGCAATATCTTTTTGGTGTTTCAAACACAGATCTAATGTTGATAATGGGGGGGGGGGTTAATCTCGTCAGCCAAGTCTACAGGGGGATATGGGGAGAAATATCCTGTTTCCACATGAAGTGGATGGGTAAGGAGGCTATGATCAAGGTGATCCTTGGAAGAGTGTTGTCAGTAATTCAGAGCTGGATCTTGAGATTTTTCTTTGAGGCGACTTCCTGGATTGAAGCACATAACAGTTGTGGCTGGTCCAGTTTCACGCCCCATGGTTTGACAATCAGCTTCAGACACACTTCAGACAGACCTGCAGGGAGAAATAACAGTGAGGCAACCAATTCTCAAAGTAGAAATCCTTGTTTTACTATTTCAACCGGCAAAACAAGGGAACCAAACGCATAAAAACAATGGAACGCAATGGTTGGGCTTATAGTACAAAATATAGACCAGACAGCATGTATCTGATCTAGTGATGAAATATCATTTAACAGACTGTTTCTGTCACAGGCAGAGGTTTGATACAACTCTAAAGTTGGCTGAATAGAGAAGTTACATCCATTGGTTTTATTGAAGTTGATTTTGATTAAAATGATATTTAACAGAGGCAGATGCAACGATGAAGCAAATCATCCTAATGACTTAAGATACAACTGAAAGAACAATGTGAGACCCATTCATGGCAGACCTGAGTCTCAATACATCCATTAAATGCTACTAAATAACCACTAATAACAGTCATTACAGTTTCAACAAGTATTGTATGCATGGTGTCTTCTCTACCAATTACTCAGCTTTAAACAATCGTTAGGAGTCTTAACAGCTTAACCTGGGAGTTACGTTCCCAAACAGTGGAAGAGCTTTGCCGAATAAACAAATAAAGCAGACTAGTATTGATTTCCTGAGGACTGATTTTATGATGAGCTGAGGTGAGCCAGAACATGTTATCAGATTGTTTTAAGCTGTTACCTGTAAGGACATGCTGACATCCTGAAATAAAGGCCTAATTAGCCACCGCTACTCTCTTTTTCTCATGTATTTTTCTCACAGATTACCACCAGTAACAGCTATTTAGAAGGATCCTCCTCTTTGAATCCTGCTGCAATAACTATCTTTGAAATGTCTTACAGTGAAAAACACGACTGATCTCCATCACCGAAACCTGCGGGGCACCGTTGGTGAATACCAGCTACCTCACTAGCCTTAGCGAGACACACTTCTTCTCGTACGGTTCTGTTTGAATTTGTTCAGTGGGGCTACAAATGATTTACATGTCGAAACCTTATATGTGTGTGTACTCTTCCAGTCCTTTGCCCTTGCAATTGTTTTGGCAGTGGCTTGCCCACCAGACAAATGCATTGTCCCATCGTGACAGTAGCACAGAACCGTGCAACACAATAGGCCCTTTAACCACCTGCCCTGAATAGTTAATTTTGCTGCAGCAGGCCAGCTATTGAATTCTAGAAACCGATACCTATGCTAATGCACCGCGTGCACTCTCATGTGTGTTCCTGCAGGAGCGTGCACGTCTCTGACAACATCGGCCTGCCAGGCTGAATGATTGTCTCTGTCTTAAAAGTGACTCTGTGAGACAGCAGAGAGGTTAAAAGGTTCTGTGTGGTGAAATAACCCCGAACGCTGCTGTGTCAAACCGACTACAAAGCATGGATTGTATATAGATGGTGTGTTAGGTGCTGTGTCCCTTTGAATAAACAAAGCTCCATATACCCATGTAACCCAAGATGCCAGTTCAGTTAAATAATTGGCCCGGCTTTTATTCAATTAACATGACTTATTGTGTATTTCTGGCCAACTGTGGTATCGGATGTCCCCGAGGGCTATGGATTTATAGTGAATGCTAACAATGCTAATGTTCTCTCTCTCTGTTAACTAAGGCACTGAAGGAGATTTTTTTAGCCGCCTTAGGCCTGCTTACCCCGATGTTAAACTTGTTTCGTTTAAAAAAAAAAGTACATATATGCATAATTTATTTGAAGCCACTTTATAAGGGCAGTTCATCCCCTTGGTTTTTACTCGCTGAGAGACTGATTGACCATCACAAAGCGTCCACCTGTTGGCCATCCTGTAGGCTAAGACGAATGAGCCTAATGTGGTAACGAGTCAACTTTACAAGGAATATTTTACTGACACGTTTCCTTACAGGCCTGTTACGAGAGATGCCCTTCAGCTAACCTCACGCCAGATCGCAAACATAGCTGTCTTCACTCTGGAGAGGACAAATTAACATCTGATGAGGCTAATTTAGGACGTGGAAATGTTTTCCTGGCTTTGCGTGAACATTTTTTCGCCATTCTCATTTGAAAAGAGAAAAAGAAAAAAAATGATATAAGAAAGTAGGCCACATTATGTTCCACACTGCGTTTGGTATTTTAAAAGCACGGCTCTTTGACCCATCACAGCAACATTAGCTAGTTTGTTCTGTCATATGCTGCTAGAATACCAACATATTTTCCGGGATATACACATTGAATTATTAAATAGTTTAGGATATGAGATGACCTGCACGGGTACTGTCGCAGACGGGATAATAAATGATGCATTGAGGCGTCCAGCTCCCTGCAGCAGATTTATTGACATGTTTTCTAAAGAAACCAAGACACCCCCCCCACCACCACCCCTCCTCACACTCAGGAGACCCCTGTATCCCCTGCTATGCTCCCTGTCTATCACAAGCCTCAGCCTGGAGGAACGATTTAATCCGACATCAATCACAGCAGAGGACTGTGTACTACATTAGGGACTATGTTAGTCTAATGCTTAGACAAAGTAGGCACCACAAACGTTCCAAACATTTTCTTTTGAGGGGAAGGAATACGTTTCCAATAACTCAACAAGCAAATGAAAGGCCTTTCCTGGTTTGAAATGAATGGACAAATTCAAACTGCCTTTTTTTTCCCCTGAACATCTCATAGATGCTCCCTGCAACGATCCAGATGTTGCAAAAATAGTCTCATTAACACGAATAACGATGGTTAATGAGGATAAAAGCCCCCTTAATGTGCTTCAGTAAATTTAACGAGCAGATATCCCTACAGAATATCACTAAAGGTTAGCACGAGGTCATTGTTAACGATGCAGGAAGATCAGAGACGTGTGTTGTGGCAGAAATACTGTTTTTTTTATGATGGTTCCTCAGCTGAAAGCCCCAGCGGATATTTCAACCCAGTGCGCGCTTTTACTAAATGAGTGCAATAGCCCCTTATGTAATGGGACACGAGACTAATTCTACCTATTAATGGAAAAACTATGTAAGAATTTCAGCTGATAGAAAAAGTAGAGATCCAAGCTGCAGTCTAATGAAAGCTCGCAGCAGCTTTCCCTCTGCTTTACGCACGGTGGCAGTCTGGCAGCTGCTCCACCGTTTACAATCCACTTGCTTATGAAATTAGAAGCCCAATTTGGATCAAGAGTCAGTAAAATATTACCAAGAAGACTTTTTTTTTTTTTAAGCCTTAAGTAGTTCTGGCGGCTTTCTGCGTCAGTGTTCGTGGCATTACGCGTGCGTGCGTGTGACAGCCGCGACCCAGTGGACTGAAACTTTCCGTCTCGACGCTTTTTTTTCCCACTCAGTCACCACAAGCGAATTAGGAAGAAACAAGTCAAGGTGATCTCCCGTGGCGTGTTTATTTTGCACAAAGTCACGAATTGTTTGAAGGTTAAACTGAGGGTGAGAGCTTTAAAACTCATCCAAAGCCACCATGCTGCGCTTAATCCCCCTCTAACCCCCCCCCCCCCCCCCCCCCCCCCAAAATAACCCTCAATTCCACATCAAATTAAAAGGGAATGAAGATTACTGCAGAACAATATTAAGGTCGCGTGAAAATTCATTTTCAGGAACAGAATGAAAAGAAGAGAAAAGACAAGGGCATCCCAGTCCGACTCAGTTCCTACCTTTCCACGCGGGAGAGATGATTCCGGACGGTTAAAGTCCAATAAAATGGAGCAAATTTTAGAATAATCCAGAAGAAAATCCCGTTGGGAAAGTGCAAAGAATTCGGCTCCAGCACGGTGGGAAGCTGAGCTGTGGTGATGAGACGCTGGCTGGAAGTGAGGCGCAGTGGAGGAAAAGCAGCGCTCCTCCTTCCTCCGGCTCAGTGAACGCGCATCTCTCAGCTCAGCTCACTCAGCGCAACTGCCGACGGGCCCCTGGATTTCTCCCACACTGACGATCTGACCCGCCTTCCACACAGCACTCTGCGCGGTGGGGGGAGGTGGGGGGTGGGTGGGGGCAAAGGAGATCATTCCATTTGTAGACAACATGGGAAATAATCCCTCGGGGCAAAAAAAAAAAAAAAAAAAAAAAAAAACTGACAATGGAAATCTATTATTTCTCATTTTTAGACCTTTATACCGTACAGCCAATCAATGTCTGTGAGCTGTGTGGTGTGATCACTTTGAGATTTTATTTATTTATTTACTTATTTCTACATTCATTTATTTGTTTTTTGTTTTTTTTTTACACAAGGCAAATCTGACTGCCTTGTGTTCATCTCAGGGTGGGAAATGTCTAGTTTTAGGAGCGGGCCACTTATGTTTACTTGTAATTTAGAGCAAATGTCTTGCAAATCCACTCTTTTAAACCCACTACCCTACAGGTTTTAAATCTGTTAATGACCAAATAGTTTTAGCCAGATGAGTTTAAGCAGGGAAGCACCTGAAACCTGCAGGGCAGTGGGCCTCACTTCCAGGAGTTGCAGAATCAGTCTGCAGGGAGGGTATTTTAGTGTCAGAGCTACCCCCACTTAATCTGTAAATTTCAGAGGGTGTTTAAAACATAAATTTATAGAGGAACCACGTGGAAATGTGACTTGGTTTGATGTGGTGTTTCAGGCAGTTATGCATTGATAGTCCATAGAACATCAGCACCATGGACAGCAACCCCGCTACTGGAAACATGGACCACAGACAAAGTTCCTCAGTGTTTGTAGAGCTGTGATCTCAACAGAATAGGCACTTTGCACATTTACATAGCTTGCTTCTAGTGTGCTCTCCAAAGTGTCACATCTAAATGAAAATAAAATGTATGCAGACAGGAGAGAAAACCCGAAGAGTCGATGCTCCGACTTTTTCATTCAACACTATTTCTTCCATTGCTAATGGCTCCTGCTGCTAGAAGTGATGCTAATGTTAACCATAGTCTCATCATTTCCTGTAGATTTTACACTTGTTTACAGCATTCTCTTGGTCTTACACACTGTTTGTCGCTGTGTGTTGGAAAGTGGAGGAGGAGGTTCCCATGAGATCACATGCATCCAGGTGTAGCCAATCAAACTAATGACCCAGAACCCACACTGTATGCTTGTGACTACGACTCTGTTATCTCGAGCTTAACAGTTAATGTTACGTGATAGTACTGAAACTCCTCTATGCTTACAGTACACCAGTTACTCTCACGTTCAATCACTTGAGCGGCACTTCTTAAAATAGCATTTTACTTTAACAGATTACAGACTGCTTTTCTTCTCACATGATAGTAATCTTAAAAGTGAGATTACAAAGGCCAGCATGGGGGGAAAAACAATAATATTGTTAGAAAGGCATGTCAAGAACAAATAATTCAAGAAAAAAGAGGTGTGATGCAATGTTATTCAAATGCAAAGCACCTGAGAAAACTGAAAGGATTAAGTATCAAAGCAACATTTCCTTATCTTATGCAAAGTCTGAAAGGGGTCTAAAAGGATTAGTTTAAATCTAGACTAAGAATCAGTCAGCAAGGTCTTCCCTGGGAAGGTTTTGACCTCATTTTTGACTTATAGCAAGCAAGTCAGCATATCTTGCTACCACACCAAGTTCAAACATAAGTTTTTGCAACCAGTGCAGGGAGGCTAAATCTAGAGATATGTGGAGTCTCTTCCTTTAGCACCAGCTCAAATCCAAGCTGCTGTATAGAGGAGTAGCTCAGGGCAAGAGAGTGACTGTTGACTGAGGGAGAACTAGAGGGAGAGGAGCAGCAAAGCTTTTATTCTTCTGTATAAAATGAAAAGAAAAAAAGTGGACTAAACAGCAAGACTTCCAGATTTCTGGAGGTGGTGCAGAAACAAGGTTGTTTACATCTGTATGGCAGGGTTGCAAAATGATCTGAGTCAATAAGAGCTATCTCTTTGCAAAAGACGTCCTTCATATTCTGCACTCACAAACGTGTTTTCAGCTGAATTTGCTGATGTTCTCATTAGGACGATGCAAATATTAGAACCACAGTTCCACATTTAATCCACATTTTGCCGCAATGTAAATGTTACTTTAACAAACTCACCAGTATGCAGTATTCTACTTTTGCAGCCAGCTATATTTATTGATGCACTGCCTTTATGTTGCATCTTGTCATTCAGTCATTTTAAGCTGAAAACATGCAAACCAAAGACCGGCTCCTTGATGAAGTGATATCTGCTGGTCACTGTGAAACGCCGCTTGCTGTAAGTAAGAGATTTGCCTAATAAGACAGTGGGCAACCCTCTGCTAGGGGAGTGTGACCAAGTGGGTGAGATTGTAATTGTTCATCACTTGTCCGTAACATTTACCTTTTCTCATGTTTGTCCCTTTAACTTTATTCTGTTATTTCTGTTGCCAGGTAACCATGCAGCCCTTACTATCCCGGGTTGTTAGTGTTTGCATTGTGTTGCATTTTTCATTGTGTTACCATTTAACATTATTCTTTGTTTAACTCCACCTTGCAGGATAGGTGTTGAGGAATGACCAACCCAGCGCTTCCTCATTGCAGGTGTGAGGGACTTCCTAGATTAGGTGATTGGGAGAAACCAAGTGGAGGATTTCCTCTTCTGTAGTTTCTTTAAGTCTGGGCTCATTTGAAATAATGTATTAGAACTGGTATTCCTTCTGTGTATTTTTGTATATTTAGGAATTTGGTTTGTTTATTAATGTTGGTGTAGAACAAGGTTGCTGGGCATCGTGAAATGGGGAAATGGTTTAAGCTAAATAAAATCAGGTGTGTGTCTAATGGGGTATATAAGTAATCGGTTCTGAAAGTTTTCGAGGAGAGAGAATGAGGAAAAGGATGTCAAACTGGTGACTGAATGCCTACCAATCTTTGAAACTGTACGATGGACAACTTTTGGAAAATAAAATGTTTATCTTTAAGGAAATCCCAGGACTACTGATTCTGTCTACGTCTGATTTTCTTCAACCTTGGACACACTACCTCACAGGAAGGTGAATTACATTTGAATGGTTTACGGTGTTAAATGAGACAGTGAGGTCTAACAAGACCTCAATGCAACAATCTCCTGCATCTGCTGTAAAATTGAGGCCATTTGTTACTTTGAATAGAGCTACAGGACCAAAACAACATCTGGGCCGCTCTGGTTGCCCTGTTGTCGCTGCAGCTCTGACCTGGATAAAGTGGAAAAAGACTGGGAGAATGACTGGACCGGAGAGATGAGTGCCTCTCGGTCATAACAATCATTACAGCATAAAACGTGCTTTGTTTGCAGTCAGTGCAGCTTGATTAACATCATCCAGAAACAAAGCTTAATAAATCAAACATAGAAAAATGGAAGCTAAAGAGCATTTTGACCCACTTGAATAACTCATCTGATCATTATCAGGCATACACAAAACAACAATCTATTTAATATGAGACAGGGTAATTGCAGTAAAAGCAGAAAATCAGAAGCATTGTGTGGAAAACAAGTCCACTCTCAACTCCTCTGTGAGAGTTAAAACGGCTCGTATCAGCCAGATGCCGCTAATCAAGTGTCCTTGATTAAGTGATCATCATCAGCGTGAGCAACTCCACAAAACCAAAAGCTTTCACACTTTACTGGTTTGTATTGTGCAGGTGTGAGTTGAGAAGAAAAACACCAGCAGCTAGATTTAGAATCGGAATCGGAATCAGAATCAGAATCAGAATCAGAATCAGAATCAGAATCAGAGCTATTGTTCAAATTTATAAATTTAATTTTATAAATTTATAAATTCAAGCTAATGTCACTTTATAGTTTTGTCACCAGGATAGAGGTCACATCTTATTTAAACTCCTTGACCCTGGAAACATATCGTACATACCAAGATGAAGCAAATGACAATAAAATTCTTCAGGTTATTGAAGAATTTAACTTGTTTTTCTGCTTGCTGCAGTTTGGGTTAGCGGTTTGTGTATTTAGCATTTGCATCATGATGAATGGAGGGAAATGCACTTTTATGATGAGAATCCCAAAGATATTTCCAAGCAGAAAAAAATCAAATCAAATCACACACACACATACACACACAAATAAATCACCTGTTTGTTATTCTATTTGTGACATTTCCTGAACATTTATTAAAAGTACAGGCGGTCTTTGGGGTTATGTGGTTCTCGACGTCTTTTCAACTTTACGTCGCTCATTTAATAAATATAAATTTAAAAAAAGTTACGAGGTTCTGTATCACCTCTTAGAACGTGTGACGCGGAGGCTGACACGACATCTTAGTGCATGTATATTTATTTTTTTTAATTGAAGTGTCTATTTTAATCGCCTGTAATTTTTACCCGTTAATATGAAGTACAATATGTGTATTTAGATAGTTATTTCATGATTAAGGGGGTATTTAGGGGGTATTTCAGGGTAAAAATGGACTTACATGGAATTTCGGGTTACGAGGCGGCGTAGGAATGAAATTTGTTCGTAAACTGAGGACGGCCTGTATTTGCATAACTTTTTGAGTTTTGTTGCTAATAAACAGTTCACCTAAAGACATCTTCAAGCAAACAGCATGCAGTGCAAGGCATTGTGGGTACAATGAAGTTGTCTGCACAACCAACAGATGAACAAAATTCCTTGTGCATTATTTCTCTCATCCTCTCCCTCAGTAATTCTGATGCATCAGGTGAGGAGGAACATACATTATTCAAAAGGTTGAGTTTGTTTGACCACATGCAATGTGACATCATGTTGCAACCCCCCCCCCCCCCCCCCCCCCACCGCTGAACCGAGCGTCCGATCGCACCAGAGCATCACATGTGAAAACAACCTGTAAATGAATTCCTGCCAATCCCAGCAATATGAAGCAACGTTGTAAAGAAAATAAGCCACGAGATTGACAATGTTAAAGAAAAAGATGACTGTAGATGACAGAATCAAGGGTTCTACAAGGTGTCTAACTGTTGGATGTATCTGGAGTTTCAGTCTGTTTAGAGGTGAAACGATAGTAAAAGACAATCAGTTAGCAACAGCTTGTAACCCTGCTGCCATCTGGCATGCAATGCAGAGATATCACTGCACTACCAGGCTTTGAAACCATTTCTTTCCTCAGGCTCTGAGACTTCCAAAAGCATCCTACATACTAAATCCACACAAGAAAAGACCTGTTCTTCAATATTATATCATTCATCTATCTGTTTCCTGAGCAAAATAAAAACAGATTGCATCTGCTCATAAAACCTTGGGACTGACAATGAAAAAAAAACTGAAACCAGTGGTTCAGTT
The DNA here is from genome assembly GCF_933228915.1 of Telmatherina bonti. Lineage (NCBI taxonomy): Eukaryota > Metazoa > Chordata > Actinopteri > Atheriniformes > Telmatherinidae > Telmatherina > Telmatherina bonti. Next base: position 28,614,946 of record NC_136614.1, on the reverse strand, counting down.
CATTTTATTCCATATATTGTTAAATATCTGAATACATTGGTGTTAAAGTAACTCATAATAACAGGACACAAGCATTTTTTTTTTATTATTTGTGTCACACGATTGATTCATTTGCGACTATTTTAGACCACCACAGTGTCACCTGATTCATCCTGGGGTTTTAAATGAAAGATCATCAAGTGGCACGTTAACTAGGTCTTGTGGGCAAATTAAAACAGAGCTGTGATGAGAAGATTAATAGATCTCTCTAATTAAAAACAGCACTGAAACATACAGCGGTAAAAAAAAAAAATTAAAAAAAAAAAAAAAAGAGGAAAAAAGTATCTCTGGAGTGGGAAAAAAGTGAAAGGTGAAGCAGCTGCGCAGAAAAAAACATTAACGGCACCGTGAATTTAGTTTGCAGAAGCTTCTCACCAACAGCAAAACGGCTTTTTCCCCAAATATATGTTATGAAATCAAATGCAATAATGCCTCAAGTATGGTTGTTTTTCCATATAAGGGTCTTACCCCCTCCCTTTTTCCTCAGCACCAAGACGGATAATGAATGAATTATAACCCTTTGATAGCGTCTTCAAACTGAATTTAGTGCAAGCCTCCAGTTTACTTTAATAACACCCCAGCTACATGTTCTGTGATCAACAGCTGTTGTAATATGAACACAAAGTTACGCAGAAAGACATGAATCATGCATGGAGAACGTCTCTACTACACTGAATGTTGCTTTGTCATCTCACAGAGGAAAAAGACAGAATTGTATTTTCTTGAAAAAGTCATCCCTCTTCCATAATGTCATCTCTCCATCTCAGCTTCCACCCCATCCCAGCAGGTTTTGCCAGTAAACAATCATTTTTCAAGCTCTTATCCAAATACAGAAGGACTCATGTATAAAGGAGACATCCTGGTACCTTCCAGAGCTTTTGGTGCCCATCTCTCTGTGACCTCATCCTCGCTGTCTGCACCACTGGTGGGAAGTTTGTTATGGACTTTTAATATTCCATTAACGTCTTCCTGCATGATACCAACTGTAGACCAGAGTGCTAAGCCACCACTTACCGTGGATACAGTAGATGGAACGACAAACCTTTTAGCCCTCAGTTTCAACAGGGCTTTGACTTAAACTGGAGATGGATGGAACCCAGCCTGAACACGTGCACTCGCCGTGCACACTGCAGCCTATGGGGGTCATGGTTTTGGGTTTCTGTTGTTGGCTTAGGAGCTCTTGTAGTCTTTAGTTCTGGTTTCCTGTTTTCCATCTGTGTGTTTTCTGTTTAGTGTCCCGTTCATGAGTTGAGCTGGTTTCATTAAGCATAGTCACTCCATGAGTCTTGTTATTGCTCTTTGCATTTAAACCACTTGCTTTGAGCTGTTCTTTGTCAGTCTGTCGTGTCAGACTCAGCCGTGTCCTGTTTCCCGTGTTTGCATCCGTCATCAAACATTTGTCCCTGCACCTGCCTGCCACCTGTGCCTGCATTTGGGTCTTCATCACCGCCACACCTTGACAATGAGAAAGCATTTTCAACCAGTTCCTACAAAGAAATTTAATTAGATGTGGATTATTCAGAAGACTTGTCCAGCTGGTTTGACATGAGCTTGACAGCGCAGAAGAGGTTGCATCGCATACGGTGTGAATATAAATTGATGTAGAGGTAATCAGAAACAGTTTTGGAAGTATGAAGTCATCCATTATACATGCATTGCGCATTATGATGAGGAGACTGATAGTTATAAATCATGGAAAGATGTCATTTCCCAGTTAAACATGAAGTGATAGCTGGACACAGACACTTTGATTGGAAATGTGTAATTAGCTTAGCTGAAGGTAATATATATATATATATATATATATATATATATATATATATATATATATATATATATATATATATATAGATCAAGTAAAACAAATCGATTTGTTCTTGTCTGTTGTTTAATCCTGATTGGGATGTTTAAAGAAAATAAAGATGGTATATAAAGTATATAAAGGAGTGACTCGGGCCCATGGCAGCTCTCCACAGGTTAGAGCCGCAGTCCAGAAGCAGCTGCAGTCGGATTAAGCCGGCTGTCGAAGGCATTCGTCTGGCTCTAACTGTACCTCCCCTTCCCAGTGCATACCTGCATTCATTATGACACTTCAGCCCTGATAAGCGACCATGGTGACCCGAGCTTACTCTGTCAGCCACACTGGTTAACTGCAGCTACCTTCCCATGATTAGTGCTCTTAGAATTGGCCAGATAATTATTCAGTAATTAATCACCTCCGGGGATATGTCTAAGCAAGGATAAACTTCTGAGTTTATGACCCTGGAAATGCTGTGTAACACACCTTAATGTTACCTCAATGCAACTTCTTTATGTGACAGCAGAGAAATAATTACGTCACTTTAACTGCAGGGTTTCTCTTTTACTGAGCAGGAAAGAAAAAAGGAAACATCAGCTCATCTTTGCAAACATGTATTGATCAATCAAAACCTCAAATCTGCTGAATTATAAATTCAGGTTCTGGTTATAATGTTCATAAAATCGCTGATTATTATCATTTCTCCTTGTATGTGTAATCATAAAACCCGCAGATCAACTCCCTTTTAACTTGGCTACTGAACTCACTCGATGAGGCTGCGTGAGATGTGTCGCTTACCGAGAGGAGGACGTTTTATTTCAGACCTGATATCAGCTCCTGTAACACAGGCTGAGAGATCAAAACCCTCAAAAACAGTCCAAAAACTTCTTCCCCTCTTTGGGGAAAGGATTTGAAGAAGAATTTGGTCAGAACTGTCCAAGAATCCCGTATGTCGGTGTCAGTTAGAGTCCAAGTCATTTTTGTGTGTGAATCACGTTAATTTGTTCATAAGATCCACAAGTCCTTGTACTCATTCTCGACATGACAGTGTTGTGAGTAAAACCACTTCTTAGGACAGACTTCAAGAAGACAATAGCAAGCAGCAGGCAAATTATTTAGATTGCATTTTAGAGGTGCAGCACAACAGTTGCAGGGGAGGGCAACCTACCTGCAAGTTACTGGTCGTCTTAGCCAGACCCTCTCCATGCCTCATAAGATCAGATCACAGAACAGACACCTGATACGACTAGATCAACACAGCATCATTTATAACCACAACCAAAAGACACAGTTGCTTCATTCTGTTTTAAACTGGTCACTCAAAGAACATCATGCACACTCAAAATTAGAGGTACCAGCTTGTACCTAAAAAGGTACAAATGCTTGTCGCTGGGGGTGTACTCTTTTGAGAGACGTTTCTGTACCCTTCAGTTCTGGTCTATTTTTGTACCTCATCAAGTTCAACCTCACCTTTTCAAGTTATGTTTTTTTCTGTTTTCACAGGATTAGGCCTGGTCCATTCCACTTAGCAATATTATCTTATCTTTAATCTAGAAATAATCTTCAAAAACTCAAAATACTGACCGGCCATACACTTAGTTTGCAGCATCTGACCTTCATTGTCTGGTGTAGTAAATGACTGTTAAGTAGTGCTACTGTCATCACTCAACTCTGCTTCAGTTTGTAACATTACAGCCATTAACATTACATTTTTCAATGCTGCAGGTACCCTTACGGTCAAAATGGTACAAATTTGTACTTTATGTCACTTTGAACCCTTTTTCGTACTCTGAAGGTGTGCTTCTGGTCTCTTAAAGACCAGTATTGTACTTTTGAGAGAACATTTCTTTAAAATGTACCTATAGGTACAGAAATGTCCTTATCTTGTACCTCTATTTTTGAGAGTGTGTCAACCAGATACATGCATTAAACTGATAGGTCCATACAGTAAAGCAATACATCTGCAAGAGCCAGAAGACTCAGAAGTCACACTTATAAGTCAGCAGCTGTTTGGAAAGCAGTAAATCCTAAGACGACTCTGCGCTGATGTTACAGGTTTCCAGCTCTGACTTATTTCTTCTGAGAGGTCGGTTGCCATGTAGCTGCTTTGTCGCAGAGATGCTGACTCCATGCAGGAGCCCGTAGAAAGCACATATAATCACATCTGATTGCATCTGATTCTATAACACATCATCATTACTGGACACTAGTCAGGTCTTTTACATCATCTCTAGCAGACATTTGAAGTTCTCTAACCTTGTTACCATGGCAACACACTCTACTCTAGTAATGTAATTAGCTGACACTGGTGGAGAAGTTTCATCTGTCTCTGGATGCTTACAGCCTCAACACTTCAAGTTTCATAACCAGCAACGCTTTCATTAGGTTACCTGTTACATTTCACTTTTATCATTAACATTTAATTTCTTAAATTCATTTAGACACCACCTTCTTTTATATTAATGTCTTTTCAGTCTGTAAGATGGTTCCTCTCGTACACCTCCACTGTCCTGACAACAACAGGAAGGGTGTTAACAGGCTTCAAGAGGCACCGTCTCCTGAAGTGTCGCTCACCTGTTGATCCCATCAACCTTCAGCAACCTTGACACTGTGTATAGATAACCTGACCTAACCTGGCTGGCTATGACTCGATCAATAATAACGAATTCCAATGTCACCTGTTTAATGTGTGTGTGTGTGTGTGTGTGTGTGTGTGTGTGTGTGTGTGTGTGTGTGTGTGTGCGTTTCATCCCCGAAACTCTAAGTGTGAGTAATACGTTTCAACAAGCCGGCTGCCGGCGGGCACCACCTGCTACGGTGATATCAATAATCCATGAGGGTCCTAATAATGCATCATTGTTTACCACCTCCACACACAAGGTCACATGTGTTTTCTCTCCCTTTCCCTCAGAAAAAGCATGCGCACACACACAATGATGCTGACTGATCCTAATTGTGCTTATTTTACCTCAAATCTCTGCAGTCTGAAAGGCTGCCTGGTCACCAAGCAGGCTGTGAGCGGGTCAAAGTGATTACACTATCAAGGACATCTATTAGAATCCAATTTGGCCAGGTTGGGTCCTCAAACAGGCCCAGCTAACCTCCTTAATGGACATTCATTTATCTCCCTTTGTTTGGGAACCGTTGCGTGCGAGATCCGCAGCTTTGGTGCTAAGCAGGATGAATGTGATATTTAGATCAATAGCTCCGGCTTATGGGGAAAAATGTGATAGTATACAGATGATAAGAGGGTGATATTTCACTGTAAATGTCAGCGTAATGTAACCATCAGTGCCCAGGGTGGGGGACAGTGAATACACATCAGGCTATACTATAAACTCTAATATACACCCAGACTGTCTGCTGTATATGCAGCAACTTATAGAGCGAAGCACATGATGGAAACTCATCTTTCGCAACCTCTCACAGTGTGGAGAATCCATTTGAATAATGAGGAGAAGCACCTGTCAGACTTGGTTATCAGGACTCATGGACTGTAGTCCCAACACCTACATGCATCTGAAGGGAAAAACAGAGAGAGAAAGAGAGCGAAGGCACACTCACCGCACTGCAGGGTACTGGTATGTTTTTTTAACCACATACCTCGGAGCTTGAATAGACAATCGCCAGCAGAGAGGTGTTGGTGCCATAATGCTGTATCAATCACTGGCCAAACCATGAGAAATAGCTGCTCTGCTTTCAGATGCACTGATCCACACACACATTCAGGCCAGCTGTGTAATGCTTGTATTTGTCCACTTGACCAAAACATAACAGGGTTATAATATTCATTCATTCATTATCCCAACCGCTTAATCCACTGAAGGGTCGCGGGGAAGCTGGAGCCTACCCCAGCTGTCTTCAGGCAAAAGGCAGGGTACACCCTGGACAGCTCTCCAGTCCATCTCTGGACCACACAGAGACAAACAACCACTCACGTTCACTCTCACTCCTATGGGCAATTTAGATTAACCAATTAACCTAACATGCATGTCTTTGGACTGTAGGAGGAAGCCGGTATACCCGGAGAAAACCCACACATGCAAACTCCACACAGAAAGACCACCATTCAAGCTTCCCCCCAGCTGAGGATCGAACCAGCGACCTTCTTGGTGTGAGGCCACAGTGCTAACCACCATGCACCACTGGTGGAAAGTTTGTTATGGACTTTTAATATTCCATTGTCTACCTGCATGATACGAACTGTAGACCAGAATGCTAAACCACCACTCACCATGAAGACAGTAGATAGAACCATGCAGCCCAGGGTGATAATATTAATGCTAATGCCTGTATATTGGAACTGATTCATGTGACACAACAGGAATCACTAAGAGTCAACGTAAAACTATGAAAACAATGACCATATAGTCTTAATAATAGTTTATGAATACTTTTAATATGTACACCTAGCACTTATTTTAAAGAGGAATAAAAAAAAAAGTCTGAGCTGAGAACAATGTGGAGGATGAGAATAGTACAGCGGCTTCCAGCTCTGGTCCTTGACAACCACAATCCTGCAAGTTTTCAATTGTTCTGTAATCCAACCAGAGTGTTTGAACAGAACTTTGTTAGGCTATTGAATTTATTTAATTTGAGGCAGGTAAATATCAAAATTTTCAGGACACTGACCCTCGGAAATTTACTTTGAACACTTCTTGTGTGTTGTGTAGGGGATTGTTGGCTTACTGGGGATTGGGACCTTCTGTCATTCCCTTCACCTGCTTGAAAACTTTCTTTCCTGGTCATTAGCAACATGCTATAAGTACATGACATGATATAGGAATATATATATATATAGGATGATGACATTCTGACAAATCCAAACCTGACCTACATTACAGGAAAAAGAAGGAGCTTTTAGCTGGATACTTGTGCATGCAGAGAACTGTTCTGATTTATGTCCCATAAGGTAAGCACTAATGCTAATATATTCATAACAACAGGTTAATAATATGAGTTGTGCTAAAATTCTTTAATTTTGTGACTGTGTGGTGTGGCCTGTGGAAAGTTACAGGTTTAGGCCCCTACTGGCTAAAAGTTACACATTAACAAGCAGGATTCACTCTTGCTTGATGTTAACTCGAGCATTTTTTACATTGTGACTCTAATCCCACCTACTCTGTGAAGTATTGATATTTCCTGATGACAGATGGGTAAAAGCACAAGTCTATTCTGAAATGGTCCTCACAAAAAATATGCATTAAATATTTACTCGAATACTAATTTTTGTTCTTGTTTTATCATTCCCATGCCTGATATGCTTCACTGTGAAACTGTTTTTTTTTTTTTTTTAAATCCTAAATGATTCCTACTGAAATGGAAAGCTTCACCCATCTGAACTTTCGAGCATTAGTCTTTAATTAAAGTATCACTTGCACAAACATGCGCTGATTACTCATGTAAAAGGTCAGCTGTTCATTAAGCTACCACAAGGTCTATCTAACTTAAAAGCCCTAAATATCAAAGTGAAATATTGCCTCAATTGAAACAATTGATCTCAGCAGGAAAAGGTCTTTGCAAGACAATTGTGCCACCTGGACACCAGGACACCTGGCAGGGCCAACTATGTGATACCTAAATGTTTCAGACTCTGGCCAGATGGTTGTGTGAGGAGGGATCACACATGCAAACAAGTGTTTGCCTGCAGACACATAAAGTTTGGCATAAAATAGCCTCACACAAATAATTCATGTGAACCAGGTGCACTGTAGATCTGTAGTCTTAAAGATTAATAGAAATGGACTGATACTGCTCATGTTTCCTGCTCATAGCACAGTCAAAGACAAAGCAGAAGAATTTTTATTGTTGAAGTTCACCTAAAAAATGAAGAAATAAAAGCTTCCCTAATGATTTTGTATCATTGTGAACAAAAACGTCCCAGGATTCCAAAATTACTTTACAACTTCATTTATCTGTTCAAATACATAACATTACCTGTTTGACATGTATAGTTAATCAGCCAAGCAGATGTAGGACATTATCAAGTTGGTTAAACTCAAATGAAGATGAGAATGGGGAAGATTCATATATATATATATATATATATATATATATATATATATATATATATATATATATATATATATATATATATATATATATATATATATATAATATGACAGAGATAGAAACAAAATACAGTTACAATTACAAAACCAATCCATGTAAATAATGTCAATAGAAAATCATTTTTTACCTTGCATAGTCAAGAGAACAGACCATAAAAAAGGATCAGAACCAAGATCAACAGACAAAGAGCTGGTTGTAGTGGTCTCATCATCAATTCCAATATTTAGTTCAGTTAATTCCATTTTATAAAATGGGAAGGCAGATAATAAATTTAAAAAAAAAAAAAAAAAAGAAAAGAAAAAAGAAAACAAATCATATTTTCTGGCTCATCTGCAGACAACAAGGTTATGAAAACAAATCATAACCTCATCTTATGAAATGATTGACTAGAGGGCTTCAAATTTGAGTATATTTGGTGGGGGAGTCAGAAAGAGAATATCTAATTTCCTCCAGGTGAAAACAGGAGACCACTTTGTTTAGCTACAATTTGAAACAAGGTGGGGACTCCAATTTTCACTGTCAAGATAAGCCTTTTAGCAAATGCAAGAGCCTGTTGTAGAGGGAAAACGGGAGCCAGAGAGTGTGGAGAAGCACCAACTATAACAAGGTGGATATCTGGAGATAATGGTCATTTATCTGCTGAAACAAAAAACAAAATATGCACACACACACACACACACACACACACACACACACACACACACACACACACACACACACACACACACACACACACAAAATACACCAGGACATTCTAAGCTTGGTGCAGAACCAGAAATGATGTCCCAGTGTTCCAATGTTTTGTTTACATTCATCTCATACTGGTGAAACAAGAGGAACTAGTTTGTTCAGTTTGGACTTTCGATGATGAATGACTGAATAAGTTCATCCCTGGAATCAGTAGAACAGGATTTAACCCCTTTGGCCCCAAGGTCGTCAGAAATTTCCACACCCAAACATTCCCCCCAAAACATTCCTAATATTAAAGGTGGAAGATGGTTGGTGAAATAGATTTACAAATTAAGACACAAATTATTTGGAATGATAGTAAAGAAATTGTAAAACGCATGTTATAAAGGCATGACAGGGCAGAACAGTCTGACAAAGATTTGCAAGAAGGCAGTAGCTGGACTGCAACTGAGAAAAAGTGACTAAATAACTACGGACATAAATCCTTAATGGCAGACAAGCCCCTTTCAGACCTAGACTACAAAACCCCATCCCTAAAAACCCAGACTGAAAAGGATCGTAGCGTAAAAGGTGTGTAAAGGGAAATCTCTGTCTGATAGAAAACAGCTTTAATTTATCTTAAGATCCTACAGGACTTATGAAGGATAGGAAGAAAGGGGCTTTAAGAGACTTTGAAAATGGCATGGTTGTTTGTGCCAGTTGGGCTGCTGATCTACAGGGATTTTCACACACAATCATCTGTAGGTTTACAGAGGACGGTTTGACAAAGAGAAAATATCCAGTGACCAGTCTTGAAAAAAACTGCCTTTTGAGGTCAGAGGAGAATGAGCAGACTGACTGGAGATGATAGAAAGGAAATAGTAAGTCAAATAAATACTTGTTACAGCCAAGGTACAGCCAGAAAACCATTTCTGAATGCACACCATGTGCAACCTTGAAATGGATAGGCTAATGGACAAAAATGCTGCATGTTCCAGGAAACTGAAGCTACAATTCACAATGACACACCACAAATGGACAATAGAAGAAATAAAAATGATGTCTGGTCTGTTGAGTCTCTGTTTCAGCTGCAACATTCAGAAGGAATGAAGTGGAAATGACATGAAAGCATGGTGTTTTCTCTGAGTTGTATCAATGGTTTGGACGAGTGGTGGGCATGTAATGATGTTGTGGATATTTTCATGCTCCATATTAGCCCTTTAGTACGACCAGAGCATTGGTTCAATACTACAGCCTTCCTGAGTATTGTTGCTGACCATGTCCATCCCTTCATGACCAAAGTGCATCATTGTCCAATGGCTGCTTCCAACAGGATAATTTTCCAAGTCCCAAAGCTCAAATCCTCTCCAACTGCTTTCTTGAACATGAGAGTGAGTTCACTGTACTCCAACAGTCTCCACAGTCACCAGATCTCAACTCAGCAGAGCATCATTGAGATGTGGTGAAACTGGAGAGTCTCTTCATGGAAACCGACACAGCCGACCTATCTGCACTAACTGTGAGATGGTGTCAGTCAAAATCTCTTAGGGATGTTTCCAAAACCTTGTCGAATCATTGCAATGCATAATTAAGGCAGTTTTAATGGAAAGTTGGGGTCCAGCATGGTACTAACAAGGTGTACCTAATAAACTTTATGGTGAGTGTATAAGCTCATTACAGCAAGTATTGAAGCTCTGGTGAGGTAGGAGCGCATGCCATCCATCTCTTCTGTCTGCTGCCTCTTAGATGAACTGAAAATGTTCATGTAGGCACAGAGACAAAGGCCAGACTTCAGATTTTGAATAAGGAAAAAGACAAAGATGGGTAAAAAGGAGAGAAAGAGAGACACAAAAAGACATAATGAATGCCCCATGCCCCTTGAAAACTACTTCAGAGGCAGTGTGGGTGAAACAAAAGCAAGCACTAAGGGACAAACAAAGTAATGAAAGCTTGGAGAATCTGGAAAAAAGATGACACATCTTTCACTTTCAGAGAAAACGCCTGCTTATCAAAGCAACATCCAACACAATGCTGAGACACAAGTCTTTTTCTTTTTTTTTCTTTTGTTCTTGCTGTAATTGTACAGAAAATCATATGGCACATAAATCATATGGACACTTCTTTATTTCCAAATACACTCAACTGCCATACGCTTTCAAGAAGGAGGTTATTTGTTTTTCAAGAAGCCCATGGAAAAGAGCTTTGATGGCACCCAAAAGAAAGAAGAAAAGGGAACATAAATGCATTTCGTTGATGCTCCCCCCCCCCCCCCCCCCCCATGCTGTATTTAAAGAGAATTAGGCGGGATCTTATATCAAAGCCTCTGACTGACTTTGGTTGGAGATGTTCAAAAAGGACTCGGCATTGGGACAAACCTTAAAGTTTGAGTCTTAAATTGAGGCGTACTTTCCAGTGACTCTGGTAATAATCTTGTCTTTCTAACAAAGATTATTTTATTCATACTATCTACCTTCCATCTCCAAGACAATCAATCATGTCTGAGTTGTAAAGGAAGGTGCAGCAGTCACTTCGACCCAGCGAGACGGAACTCCTATTATTTCCTCGTTGCACTGACGGATGATTCTTGGATGGGATGATAAGTGGGGGTGGAGAGAGATGTATAATGTGGAGGGAGAGAGAAAGAGGCAGAATATAGGGGAGAGAGGTAATGGTTGGGCTGCTAATGTTTGCTTTCAGATTTGAAATAAAGCTGCTGCAGGGAGATAGGAGACAGATTGATCAATGCACAGAGAACGGGGGTTAGCTTTCTGGGTCTAAGCAGGTGATTTGTCTACAATCTGAAATGGAATTGGACATTCATACAGGAATGGTTATGAATATGGAACAAGGCAGCGGCTTTGAAAATGGAGCAGTTTAGGATGAAGAGCTTCAGTAAACCACAGAGACTGCAGGTGGGAACCGAGCGATCGAGACTGCGAGGCAGCAATTTTTCATTGCCTGCGTAGAAATTCACCAACAAGGGTTTGGGTTCAGCTCCTTTGGTATTTTCTGTGCAGTGATTCTTCTTCCTCATGCTGACTTGTCAGTATTAAAATGAAAGGGAACTAAAGAAAGAACAGAGCTACGACTTTGGAAAGAGTGTCTTCTCTTCATACGCTAACACACATTTTCCTCACATCTTCAGATGCTTTTTTTGTCACACAGATGTGTTTTCGAGAAGTTTTTGTAACAGTGAAGCATTTTACCAGATATTTTCATTTAAATAAGTAAGAAATAAAAGCTGGTTTCCTTGATCCTTAATACCTTTCAACAAAGCATGTAGAGACTGAAGAACTACAGTCAGGATAATGTCATAGACGTAAAGTGCAGTACATCCTGGAATGTAAAGTTATTATTAACATGTTATTTAAAAGAACCGATCAATTTGAGTATTACAGCATCAATGCGCTTGGGTCTGGAAGAATATTGAGATCCGTAACAATTTAAAGATTTTTTTTTTTTAAAAAGTCTCATTTCTTATGTACGCTGATGATTCTCAGCTTTATTTTTCTTTTGATGTCCTCATCAACGCTTAACATTAACTCAGTAACTAACTATGTTCAAGTTAGCTCATTTGGAAACAACATGGTTAATTCTCCACTTCCATTTGCAGAAATCTGAAGTTGATGTGCAAAATAACAATTTTGTTATAAAATAATATAAAAATATTTTTATATTATTTTATAATATATATATATATATATATATATATATATATATATATATATATATATATATATATATATATATATATATATATATGTATAGCGTTTAAGTGTTTTTAAGATACCTGCATATAGAAAGTAATATTATGATCATTAAAAAATTACTGGAAGAGAGCACACATCTCTGTAGAAACTACTTTGTAATTCTGTTTAAGAATGTTCTCTTCCCCATGTCTCATATTCAGGGTTTTTTGTTAAACCTAAGGCTGAAACTAAAGTTTGTCTTCGAAAGTCTTCGTTTTTGAAAGAGGTCAAAGGTGACTTCTTGCTACCACTTCATGCTCAAGTATCAAAAATGCACCTTGTAAAGCTTGTAAATTTTTTATAATATGCATGCAATGTATGCACTATGGAGCCCTGTATTCTGGTTGGATAATATATTTTGTTCTTTAAATATACTCAAGCAGATATATACAAAATTCATATATAATATATAGGCTATATAAATGCGATGAGACAGAGATATGTGGATATGTGAGTTCTTTTTCATATTTGTCTTTTGTCATTTAATCCCCAGACTTACATCCTTGAAAACAATTCTGAAGTAAATCATCATCACTGTTTAGACTCATGCTGCCTCTTTATCTCTAAATCCTGTTTTAAATTCTAAATAAATATGATATAAAAGACAATATGTTGACAAATATGTCTATATCAGAAGGTTGGGACTATTGCATGACTCAGTGTTTTACGACGCTGCTCACACTTCAGCCTCAGCACACACTCTTCTTTGTTGCTTTGAGGATTTTGAGTTTAAAAGAAAAACACAACACCCCTTAAACTTTGTGAGATCTTGGTTTTCATTCTGAGTTATCTCTGTACTGGGACAGCATCAAATCTTCTCAGAGCTTATATCTGAAACGCATCTACAGGCCCGTATGATGGGAGAATATTCCTTATACTTGTGTGTGAAATTCCCTGCAGTATTTAGGACTTGCTTAGTTGAGTAAGATCCCTTTATGTATTCATGCAACATAGAGGTCATGGTAAGCAAATGCTAAACAGGCAAACAAATCCCAAGGGCAGAGACAGGTAATCAAGTCAGAGAGAAGAAGCTTACCCAAACAGGAGTTCTCACTACACACAAGGCATAAGACCAGCCAATAGGATGGAAGGTATGGTTGAAGTCCAGTGGCAGTGAAACTGAGGAAATAAGGCAACATTAACAGCTTCTGCAACATGGACGATAAGGATCTGAATGCAGACGGAGCTACGATGTAGAGCCGAAAGGTTCCTTTATGTTTCATCTTGCATCTTCCTTTGACACAAAGGTGTGTTTGGAATCCTGCATGTTGACAAACCTGCTTACTTCCAATTCCCATGAAGTGGCTCACTGAGGACACTTTCACATCAGCCTTTTGGATTCGAATCCGATTCTGTTTGCTCGGAAAGTCTGCATTCACATTTCCTCAAACGATTTCTGATTTGGACCAAAGAAGCGGACTTGGTCCTCCTACAAATGTAGGTTTGGGTCAGTTTGAAGCGGACCAATACAGGAAGCGGACTACAAAAAAAAAGTCACTTCCTGTATTTTGTATAGCATTGCATTGTGAGTAAATACATAGCAATCACGTTTAGACTCCTCAGCCTCATCTGCTGTTCATACTGCGATCATTGTTGCCGTGTATTTCTGCAGTATACATGCATAAGACCAAATAAGAAAAGCCCAAAACAGCAATAGCTTTGTGCTCTTTGTTTAACTCGAAGCCTTTTCTTCTTTATGCGGGTCTTGTCCTCTCTTTTGCTAAATACTAGTGCAGCGCCACCTTTGGTGGGAATGGGGATATGTTATTGTCATAGTTTGGCGCGTTTGACAAAGTGCAGCATGAATGCAATCTCAGTCTGAATGGATACATTCCCCATACAACTGAGCTGATTCCCCAATCGGACCGAGTTTAGTGGACTATCCTGATGTGAATGCACCCTAAGAATCTATTTGTTTTCACACAGTCATACAATCCCTGTTAAACTAAATCCCAGTGGTCTGACTGGTAAGTTCCACTTTTTTTTGTTTTTTACATTGTTTCAGTTTAAATAAAATAAAAACATAAAATCTAATTTTACTATGCTTTGCAAGACTATTTAAATGTATTTTTTAAGTCTGGACAATAAACATTCAGATTAAATACAAATCCAAATATCTTCTTGTTGCATGGAACAGAACAGGATCACATAAAAAATTGGCTTTAATCTGACATTTTAATGCATCTTGTTTTAACATGTAATGTGACGTGTGATTTACTGGGGGCACGTGCACACGCTGAGGAACAACATCCACACAAAAGCCAAGCATTTGAAAACGCTTAAGTGTGTGATCATTAGTAGATGTTAAAAGGACAAAGACCTTAAACACAGCCAGTTTGTGTTGAATCATGTCTATCCAACCCTAAATCGTGCCTTGCCCTATGAATCAGCCGTGCCCTTGTGATTCATTTCAGATGATTTGGATCTGAAATGCCCTTCCGTCCCATTATCTGATTGGCTCCCTGATGCAGCTTCCTCCCATCTCCTTCCATTTGTGTAATGAAGAGCCTATTGATTACTCATCCAGACAGATGGACAGACAGATGGACTCAGGAGTTGTGACAAAGACAGGAATAAACATACAAACAAATACAGAGGTGGAAAAAAAAGAGGAATTCAGACAGATGGATGAATAAAAGGCAAACCGGGCCTACTTCAAATATATGCAGGAAATGTAAAAAGTATAAATAATTCATAAAGCGTAAAAAAAAAAAAATAAAAAAAAATAAAAGGCTCCTTATGTCAAACCTAAACAGTGAGTGTTCATTTGCAAATGTTAGCATGCATAAACTAGGAGGGCATCGGTATTACAAGCAAGCTATCAGCATGTTAGCACCATAGTTGGATCACAAATATGCCAGGCTGACTTTAGGGAAATACGTGACATAATTCCTGTTAGACTTCACAATGCAAATACAACACAACCAAGAATGTTGAGATTAATATTTCATTCAGACTAAACACAGTTTACTGCAAATGATGCTTCAATATCTGCTTCAGAACTGGAGACACTGTTTTAATAAGATGCATTTCTGTTCTATGTGTGGAAGAAAAAAAGTTTTTGTTGTGTGTTTGTCACTGAAGGCGAGTTATCAGATCTGTTTGTTGGATCATTTCATCTCCTTCCTCACAGTGAATAAATGAGACTTCAAGATGAATAAAAAGTTAAAAGACAAATTTTGGTCTTAATGGTGTGCAACAACATAATTGAATACAGATACAAGCCTTAAAACTATTTAAGTAAATAGTATTATTAATACCAGCATTATACCAAATAGAAAAAGCTATTTCTACCTATAATTATAACTTTTATATTGACATCCTAAGGAAAGCACACTGATTCAGTATCAAACACACAATATTCAAATGTTACCATTTAAATTTAATTCCATTGGATGTATTTCTATTATTTTTCATTCTGTATTTTTCAGTTGCTTAGAATTAATAAACCCTATTCCTATGTTCATTACCAAATTAAACAAAAGCATAACTTTTTTTTTTTTCTTTTAGCCATTTTTCCAGTGAAATAAAACTTTTTAGTCTGAAGGATTCACAGGCAGTAGTGACCTGCTCTGAACACTGATTGGTCAGACTGTTTTGGATTGTAATGTAGGCCGAATAAAATCTGATTTATTGTCTCTTCTCAAACCCACTCAGCTGATTTGACTTGGTGTGTGTCGGTTTTGTGACAGATAGTTCGGGAGCCTCGCTGCTGGTCATGCTGCAGTGGGAATTACAAAGCATTTACACTCCATGTGGTGTTAACCACACACTGATCTAGAGACTGATTACTGCAATAGACTAAGAACTGACAATCCCACGGTCACGACAACTTCTATATTGTACAAAAACATAAACATTTTAGTGTCCACAGAGTCTGAATCTGTCTTTTCCAACCGTGCATAACAAATATGTCTTTGCTTATATGAATAATGATGGTATTTTGAATCATGCTTGCAGCTAACATAGTGCGGCAAATTACTCATGTTGCTCCAGCAACAACCTTAGCACAGCAGCATTTCCTGCAAAAAGTTGCTCAGTTCCCATCTGACCTTTTAAAACCAAAGTATTTCCAAACAACAGATGCTGTTCCTTCTTTAAGTATCTTCCTCATGTTCACCTTCAGCATGTGCCATAGCTTCACTTTCTGAACGGCCCACCATTCAACATTTCCAGTATCTCCAGTAAATTAAGTGCCTTGCTGCATTCATGTTTAGCAGTGTACAAAGACAAGCTTATTTGTTTGGCACCTTTCATGTACAAGACAAATCAATGTGCTTTTCATAAAACATTAAATTACAGCATTACAGGTGGTGTAAATTGGCAGAGAAGACAACTAATAGCAAAAAAATCCAGATAAAATTGAAAACTGAATTAAAATTATTAAAAGCACGATGAATCAAAAGTTACTGTGCAGATTTCATAGTTGCTTTAGAAAAGGAATGTTTCCAATGGATTAAAAAGTGTCTGCACAGGGAGAGAGTTTCATCTCTACTGGCTGTTTGTTCCACTTGTTTACAGCATAACAGCTAAATTCAGCTTTTGGTCTGGACTCTGACCTGGACTCTGATCTGGACTCTGACCTGGACTTGTTGACCTGACTCTCCAGGTGTTTTCAGTGTTTCAGACCTCTCCATCATGTCTAAGGGGGAGAACTTGAAACATCACAGGGTGTTCAAATAATTATTATATATATATATATATATATATATATATATATATATAATAATTATTTGAACACCCTGTGATATGTATATATATATATATATATATATATATATATATATATATATATATATATATATATATATATATTATATTTCAAAAACTTTTTAGTGATTAATCTTTTATTAATTCTTTAAGAATTAACACCTTAATTGTGACACCCCTATAGAAAGTATTGGTATCAGTATTGATAATTCCAGCCCTTAATTTTACTTGATATCGGATCAATAACAAATCTTGAAGTATCACGCACCCTTAGAGGTCACATGATCTTAGAATGTAATTATGGGCTGTTATTGCCTTAATTATCCACCAGCGCCTCGTCGTTCTGTCACTTCAACATCATTAAAGGTGGTACTTCTTTCCTAATCCCGATGAAATGCAAGGTTAAATAAAAAACATTTGCTGGGGGATTAATACACAATTTGCATACACTTTGTTATCTTGTGATCATTTTAAAAGATTCAGGCAGACATAAGAAAACAAATTTACATATTGGATTATTAAAAACACACATTTTTAAAAGAAACAGCAAAAGGAAAAAAAAAGAATATATTTTACTCAGATATGATGTTCCCTGTTTTTCCCCTGAGAGTTACTTCCATAAGAAGTGTCCCTACCCCCTATCTGCCCATTTCCTCATCATCCTTCCTCTGTAGTCAAACCCCTCTAAGACAGAGCTGTAAGGGAGCTGATCTCCTTTGATTCACTCGGACTAGGAGGAGACAGACAGGGAGAGAGAGAGAGAGAAAGGCAGCCGTACTTTGTGGGAGAGTGAAACTGAGGATTCACTCAGCAACAGCCTTGTTCCTCTCATGCTGCCGCCGGAGTACAGTTGTTTTCTTCAGAACTTCTGCACTCCTCCCAGGGCCGAGAGGAAGGTGTTATAAAAGCCAAAGAACAGACTACGCATGCAAAGATGTAGTAGAGAAAGAGACAAACACACTGGGAAGATGGAGAAAGGGAAGGATTTGAACAACCTTGCCTGAGTCTTCTTCACAGTTTCTAAACAGAAGCAGGTTGTTTTATTATTATGTAAAATCAAACGTATCCTAACTTGCAGTTACATCTGCACAAAAACATGTTTGATAAACATTCACGAGGCTTTTTATCCTCGTTAACGTTGCTGAAATTAAATACGATTAAAAGACAGTGACCCATCCTAGTAAATATAATTCACCTTTTGTTTTAGCTGCACACCACGAGAGGAAGAGTAAGTGAGAAGGAGGAAGGGATAGCTGGAGACTTCTGCTTCTTAGCCACAGCTTCTAATTGATTCGGTTTCTTAATCCCCCTTGGATTGAGTTAGGAAGAGAGTGCAGCATGATTGAGGCGTTTGAATTAATTCGGTGAGACTCTGCGGCAGCATGGAGGTCATTTAAATTGAAAGTGGATCAGTCACTGCTCATGTTTACGCTGAGGATTTGGCTCCTGCTGACAGCCAGGACTGAGTCCGTTTGGACAGATCATCAACGAGACCATCGACTCCAGTCTGTTTGTTTGCTCTTACACTGGCTCTGTGACAGTGCGTTGTCACTTGTGGTTTCCGTAGCATCTGCATGCGAACGGGTACGACTTCCGAGCAGTCGATGCCGAAAATATCAAATGTCCATTTTTACACTCATTTCTCTTCTTCCCCGTCTTTTTCCACATAGCTTTAGATGAGCAGAGCAGCTAAGTTTGCTGTTAGTGGAAGAGAATATGCATGCCAGAAGTGACTATGGGCCTCTTGACATTATGAGGTTAAGTACAAAAGAAACATATATTGAGGCTTAGCTCTGGACTAATATTGGAATGTGACCATGAAAGACATTTCTAATCTGCTCAGCCAAAATCACATTAACTCTTTTAATGTATTTTCTCCACACTAACTGAGCTGAGTCTGGGAACATTTTTAATAGGAAACTTTTTTTCTTTACACTCGCGAGGGAGAGAGTGTGAAAGTACAAGAAAATGCTTCTTCTGTAACTAATCTATCCTGATTTTGGAAGCTGAGTGAACTTTTTTTTTTTTTTCCACCCCATCTATGAGTATATACAGGCGGCCAGAAACAAAGCGCTGCAGATTTGCCCCTAATAAACACAGCACTGATCTATCAGAGTCAGTTTCTGCAGCATGTCAGGGCAAAGAAAAACCACCAGTCCGTTCCAAACATGAAACAGCTCTCCGGGCAGGAATGTAAGAAATGGCCCCATCCTGAAATGTGAAGCCAAGCAGGACGCCACTAGAAGACAGATGATTGGCTGTCAGGATCTCGCTAAGACTCGCTGATCACATCACACGGTGCACAGAGACTCCCTCTTCGCTCCCTCTGGGGGATTGTGAGAACTGAGCAAAGCAGAGGAAGGAGAGAAGCGAGAGTGAAGAGGAGGTCATTAGGAACTTGAAAGAGAGACATAAAAAGAACACACACACGCATGCACAATATATTATGTATATATAAATATATATATATATATATATATATATATATAAATATAAATATATATATATATATATATATATATATATATATATATATATATACATATACATATATATATATATATATATATATATATATATATATATATATATATATATATATATATATATATATACATATATATATATATATATATATACATATATATATATACATATATATATATATATATATATATATATACATATATATATACATATATATATATATATATATATATACATATATATATATATATATATATATATATATATATATATATATATATATATATATATATATATATATATATATATATATATATAGTGAGATATTTTTTGCTGGACTTTTTGCTTCACAATTTTAAAAAAATTTAACAAAAAAAAAACATTTTTTTCAAAAAGAAAAAAAAACTATTTTTGTAGTTTTTACTGTTTTTATTTATCTTTTTACTTGTCTTTTTCATTCTGCTGCATTCTAGCAGCAGGATGATGGTCTGGCTACTTTCTTCTTTATTCTTATTGAAATAAAAAAAAAGAATGAGCAAAAAAATTTTTTTTTGTTTTTTTCATCTACAACAATCAGCAATTTTGAAGAATTGGGAGAATCACAATTTAAATCGAATCAGCACCCAAAAAATCCTCATAGCCCCAATTATATATATGCTATTTACTGATAATATTGAACCCAAAAAACTAATTTTCTTTCATTTAAATGGATTTTAGGGGTTGATCGAATTAAATAATTGACAGTGAGATTAATATCATGAACAAAAGCTCAAATATTGTCTGGAAAAAATGCATTTAATCCTAAAACAATAAAAAAGAAACAGAAAATATGCCTGAACTGAACAGACCTAAATTTAAAGAGTCATTTTAACTTTAACCATCAGTATCAGCTGTTCTCTAATAAAAAGTCTACATGTTATAGTAATTTTACCTTTTGACATTTTCATCCACATTCTTTATTAGTAAGAACTAATATCTGACAGTAAACCCGGGCCGGATCAATCAGTGTCTTCAGTCGGGTCATGCAGCAGACGGATCTCCTCCTGCTCTGACAGCCGCTTGAAGCTGAACACAGCGACCAGGCTTCTTGCGTGTTCTTCTGGACGCAGCAGCTGAATAAACTACATGTTCTTTCACTTTACCCAACAAAAGTCTCCAATATCATCAGAGACTTTTTAGACTTGTTAATAGTTCAGTTTTCTTCAAATAGACTAGAAGGGTCTGAAAAACCACTAAATATTGCACCAAAGTTGCTAAGTTGATAATGGAAGTCAGCCGTGTGCATCAGTGTAATCGGTGAACCAGGTAATTGTGCACAATTAGATGCAATGAATTTTTTAACACGTTAACTATTCTGTAATTATTAATCATAAATAATGTGTTAAAGGCCCGCCCCTACTAAATACATTCATAGTCTTTGTGACTGGCTGCTCCTTAGGATCATATCTCCATGCCTGTTGTTGCATGAAGCCAACACCAATCAGCAAACTTAGAACATTTCAGTCACAGTTTACCATGTTTATAATGACCTCTCTAAGTTTCCTGCTCTTTTTATGGCATCATAGAAGTGGTGATTTATCTTCGCAATGGCAGGACAAAACAAGGCTACTGTGGGACCTAAAGTTAGCAGAGGTTGGTAAATTCGAGACATTTTATATCTTACTTTTGTTGCTTCAAATATAAAGACCATATGGAAAGGGGTGCATGAGGGGACTGTGTTACACCAACATACTAATGTGGAAAATTGGGTCAGTGAGGGATTTTCAGAGTCAGTTTCAGCTCTAGCAGAGAGAATAGAGCCGCCCTATTGGTCGCATTGTATTTTTGGTAACATTTCCATCCATGAGAAGTGACAACACTCTCGCTTTTTTCCTCTCAACAACACAGGAAAAATGTATGTCTTTCACTTCCATATAATGGAGTGTAAATATTATAGAGAATGCTATCATTTAGTTTATTTGCATTTTGTTGGCTGTTGGTTTCAATGAATTTGCAACTTTCATGGATATTTCATTTAACTCACATTAGATATTCAAGTGTACTGCCAGTTAATGGCCATGACTTGCAGCAACTATTAAATTTAATCTCCCATTCTATATAAAAGCTGGATTGTGACACCTAAGTGAAACGAACCTTGCATTAGCAAAGTTAAAGGTAAACAGTTTGTGTAGGTAGTATAATAAAATGTAGATATTATAGCTATGATAGTAACTGCTGGGGGTGTAGCACAAGCCTCCATATAGTCTCCATGAGCTTTTCCAAAATAGAACAAAATCAGATAAGACCCTAATCTCAGTAATGGTAAAAAAAAAAATAAAATAAATAGGCTTTTCTGTCCCCATGGAAACGGAAGACTGTCCTGGTATGGACCCAAGCAACATGATTGAGGGGTAGGAAGCAAGGCTCTCCTCAGAGATCAGGATTTTTTACTTTTTGTCCTAGCTTTGGCCGAAGTATTAAATGCAACCGTGTTTTTTAATCATTAAATCCATGTCATTTCATCTGAAGACATATCAGACCTAATTTTTTTACTAAATGAGACTAAACCAATTGAATTACCTTGCACAATGGGAAACAATGTCTCA
This sequence comes from Telmatherina bonti, assembly GCF_933228915.1. Taxonomy (NCBI): domain Eukaryota; kingdom Metazoa; phylum Chordata; class Actinopteri; order Atheriniformes; family Telmatherinidae; genus Telmatherina; species Telmatherina bonti. The sequence continues at coordinate 28,592,837 of NC_136614.1, read as the reverse complement.
AACAAGTGACGGATATGTTTGTGGAAGCTCTAGCTAATTACTTTGAAAGATAAACTGCGTTCCAGATGTATATCACCAGTCAAAATAATGAAATAAATAAATATGTTAACAGCTGGGAGGTCATTTAACATCGAACAAATTAAAAAGTGGAGGTATAAAAGCTTTTTTTTTTTAAAAATCCAATAGTGGTATGCAGAGATGAAATGATTCAGAAGGGAATGTACTTCCCATACAGAATTCAAGGACCCAATTACGTCTTTCAGCCTTGGCTCCGTCTACACCTCACTTATTCAGAGAAGAAAAAGAAAGAGAGAAACTGCAAGAGATGGAATGAAAATGAAGAGCAAAGTTACAAATAGAGCCTTTGAAAGAAAAATGGAAGGAGATAGAGAGTGAAAGGCTTTCTTTTTGGGGTGGGTGAAGCCTATTATTTTATTGTTCGACCTGGACATCATCTATTGGATATGCCATTAACTTTTCTGGACTGAAGCACATTGCAGCGTTTCCATTGTTAAGCCAGGCCCCGCCAACACCTCAATTAATGCCTGTTTAATTCAGCAGCTCCCACTTCATCAGTCCCAACCTTTATTACTCACAGGAACGTTTGATTTAGCACGACATTCAATTTTAATAGGGTAAACACTGAAAGTCACAATTACAAACACACTGCAATCGCGAATCCTCCTTCATTAAATTTGTTCTAGCATGCAGAGGTAAATTTAATTTTGCTACTCAAAGAACACGATATCTGCATCCACAAATTAATCCCTTATTCTACTTGCTACAAATTACCTTGATACTGTTTATCTGTGTAAAAATGGAAGTGTACAGTGTCTTCCCTGCTGTCAAAGCAGTCAGCACAGCTGCAAACTTCAAGGACAGTGGCAGTCAAGGTCCAGTATAAGCACTGGTGTATCAAAAGCTCCTCTCCTTGGTGAATACCAGAAGGGATGGAGGTGTAATAAAACAGAAGTTTTCGGTACCCAAGCAGTTTTTTATTAGGAAAAGTGAATTCAAGAATGTAGATGTAATTATTTATCTGGGAATGAACTGATTTGTTTTGATCAATTCCAACCAGCTCAATTAGTTATAATGCAAATAGCTGCACAAACATGGAGTAAACACTATGTGAGAATATGTGAATGAACTTTCTAATATAGTGAATATTATGGAATATAATGAATTTTGCATTGGTTTAAATAGAAAGTACAGCCTTAAATCTATCTATAAGCGACACTAAATGATTATTATCTAAATAACTCCTTTCAAATTAGTAGGATGTCCATAACTTACGTTATGGCGTAAAATAATGATTTCAACTTATTTCTCAAAAGTTGTGTTTATTTTTGGGTGGCTTTGAATGGGATCAAAACCACCAGAATGGTTTTTAGTATTGAAAGATGAACAAAATTTGACTTGCGTCAACCCTTAAAACTCCACTAGAGGATACCACCGGCCCTGAACAGGATTTACCGTCAGAAATTTCTCAGGATCAGTAATTGGTACCTCTTTGGTAAACTTTGATGGATTACTTACCTTTTAGGTGATCTGCATAAGTTTTCCAGGTGTTTATTAGTAATTTACAATCCAGCTGCAAAATGCAGTTGTTATTCAGAGACTAGTGTAAATCCACAATGACTGATCCATATTAATTTTACATCATTTTGGTCCTCATAATCTGACAACTAAAACTGTCCTAAAAAAAAAAAAAAAAAAAAAAAAAAAAATGCTTATATAGGGTCGCACACAACAAAAAACAGAAAAAAAAAATCCCAGATGTTTAAAAAAGGGTTAAATAGATGAGAGACATTTGACAATCAAAAGTATAACAGTGAGTTTAAGTAAAACTTTTTACTGTAAGTTCAAGAGTCACGACTGGCTTTTCTTGTTTATTTCTGCAACAGAGATTTCCATATTGTGTATTGATTGTTGTTTTTAGAATCCAGCTCAGCTCGGCTCAGCTAGGGAAAGGGGAAGTAAGAAAGTATGTCCAGATGTAGTAACAGAGAGATTATTGTCCCGAGCGGTGAGTGAATCTCATATAAACTGGATGGATGGGTGGATGGTGCTGCTCCAGTCAAAGACAGAAGCAAAACAGAAGAGTCACGATTTATTTGTCTTGTTTATTTCCACAACAGTTTCCCATATTATGTATTGATTGTTAGAGCAGAAATCTAATCTACTTGTTGCTTCCAAAGCTCCATTAAATTTCAAAGTTTTATATCTTGCAATAACTATGTCATGACTGTATTGATATGAATGCCATTGTGCATCCCCAGATGCTCAAACTGTACTAGACTTCTGCTACAAAAAGACTGCACATGGATACAACATGGTAACACATCAAAGCAAAGGATTGTGGTGACACAAAATGGAGACACGAGTAATCATGGTGGAGAAGGAGTGTTGCATTGACATCTGTCGCCCTTTGCATTGGCGGACAGAGACATAATCGAATTTGACAGCTGTGTAATCAATGACAAATCTCCCCCGTCTTATCTGTGTGCAGGTCTGATGCCCACCCTTGCAACAATATTTCTGTTTGACACTACTTGGTGAAGGACTGAGGAATAGTAATTCAGAGCGTGACTGAGTGTGTCATGCAGCAGCAGTAGATATTATGTAAGAAAGCCATCCTTGCATGGCTTGCAATGCCCCCCCCTCCTCCTTCCATATTTATTGGCTCTCACATCTAAAGAGTAGGAGTGAGGAGTCAGCCAGGAAAGCCAGAAAACACCCATAAGCTCTCACCTCCTTGTGACTTCATTTATTGTTGAGGCTCATATAAACACATCGTCCTGCATGTTGAATCATAGCGTGAAAACTGCAGGGAAGAAGATGCTGATGCCAGTTGGAAGACAACATTCACGCTGTGCAGAAATATAAAACAAGCAAATAGTCAACATTAAATCACCAGTAATAGTATAACACAAAGGGAGGGTGTGCAATTTATAACAGTTTGAGCTCAAAACAGCTTAACATTGGGCTTATATTCAACTGTAACTTTCATTAGATCTACAGATAAATAAGTTAAATTATTTTAAAATAATTAAAAGATGAAGTTTTCAAGGAGAAAGTTTTTAAAAAGTATTCCTTTAAAAATGATTGGAATAGTACTGTAGAGATTGCACCTGCAGAAGGTAAGAGTGGTCGTGTTTGCGATCTCTTTCAGTGTCAACGTGAGATTGCAAAGCTCATCTTGCAATGGAAAGGTCATTTCTGCTCATTATCACCAGAAATCTACATGTGCAATGCTCCTACTGGCTGTAGCTAGTGATGGGTCAAAAGCAGAGGAGTCATTTCTGTAACGAACAGAGAACCTTGTACTCAAAATAAACCATTTCAATACGAAGTAATGAGTACACTGGTTTCCTAGAGGGTGAGGTGAGCCCAAGACAGGAGGCAAGAGATGAATGGGTCACTGAGAGGTAGTTAATGGTGTCAAAACCAGCGACAGGGAGTGTGATGTAGGCCAGAGAACTGTGAAGCAGGTTAACGGGAGATCCAGATAATTCGGATGAGTTATGTGGTTGCTAGCAAAGGTCAGTATAATTGAGAGTAAACAATCTTGACTCACAAGATTTGTAGTGGTACACAAGAGGGCAAGATCAAGGCAGGCAAGGGTCATTATCGTGAAGGAAAAAGTCTAAGACAAATCCAACAAGACAAAGTTGAGGCAGAAAAACTGGGTCATATACTATGAGAGCAGAAAGGCTGTTGGCAGCACAGATGGATCACTGGGCAAATGGTACCAGATAACTTGGGATTGGATGAGCGAAAAGGAGACTTAAACACTGTGAGAAACAGGTGAGCATCATAACAGCAATTGGATATGGACACAGTCAGGTGTATAGCAAGTAATGGTGGTGTAGTGGTTAGCACTACAGCCTCATAGCAAGAAGGTTGCTGGTTTGAGCTGGTTTCCTACCCACAACACAAGCATGTTAGGTTAGTTACCATGGTTTATGGATCACTTATCACATGCATGTTTAGACACATTTTAGAGCAGAATGCTCTGTTGTGGTTGGATTAGACTGGATCATGCATCATTTTGCAAAAGTTGATGTACTTGACGGCTTTAAAGAGAAAAATAAACCAGCAAAGAAGTTATTTGGCTAGTTTGACCCAGTCTCACATGCGTTTTATTCATTCTTTATAGTATGGATGTGCAGTGCCAAGGAATACAAAGCTTTCCACCTCCAAGATAAATGCCTTGTTCTCCATGGTGTGAAGTATCAAGTAAGACCATCTTTCACCTGATGACTTAGTATCAGTGCTGCCGGTAATGGTGAAATATTGATGTTTCAGAGTAAAATCCAAAGTTTGAACATGTAGCTTATTTACTTGTTAATAGACAGTATCCACTTTGCTTTTCATTGACTGACTTCCTGTCTGAAAGATCTGCTCTGCTCTTAATATGGTTTGAAAACAGCAAGCAGAAAAGACAGAACAGCCACATATTTCAGTGAAAGTGGCAAGTCACAAGTGTTTCTGGGATGTTTAAGAAGTGCACTGCGGAGTGCCCAGTGGAACCACTTTGAGTGACTACAGTTAGCTGTGAAGCTGCTGCACCTTCACATTTGGTGTTACCAAGAGATTATTGTCTGTTTGCCTCCTTGAAATGACTGTTCTGTACTCTAAAAGGAGAGACTTCTCTGTTTTATCATAGTTTTTGCAAGGTAAGCTGTTAGTTAAACACCTACACACTTGATGTTGGCCTCACTGCCTCACACTGGGAAGGCTCCTGGAATGAGGTTTGTTGAATGAAACTTTGAAGTTTATATCTTACCATGTATGTGTGGGTTGTCTTGTCTCGCTGCATTCTGGCTGCCTCCAACTGTCATGCCCTGCTTTACCGGCTCCACCTGCAATCACTCAGATCATCCTTCCTCTCCAACCACAGCTTCAAATGATCACCAGATGAACACACACCTGCCCTTAATCGACACCATCCACATAAAACCAGATCACTCCTGCAAAGCATTCACCAGTCCCTTGTCAAATTCCAGTTCCTGACTCCATCCGGACCCTTTTTTGCCAATAAAAACCCTTGGATCATTCAAACCATCTGCAGTGTGAGTCCTTCCTCAAAAACCATGACACCAACAGTGCACATACATGCACGTTAAGTAAACTCAGGGTTACTCGATACCAGCAGGTTTTCAGTGTATTCCTGCTTCAACACACCTAAGTCAAATTAAATGGATCTAACAGCCTTGTCAAGTTCTGCACAATGACTTATTAATTAGAGTCAGGTGTGTTGGAGCAGGAATACATTGAAAACCTGCTAGATTGCAAAGATTATATCTGTCAGCCTAGGAATGCCTTGGAATCAGAAAATGGATGGAATTGGAGCAGGGTTACATGTAAAAATTGCGGGGTTGCACCTCTTGTAAAACCAGAATAAGTAACCCTGGATTAACTAGTCGCTCAGATTTCTCCATAGGAATGACTACGAGTAGTTGTTTATCTCTCTGTGTCTTGCCCTGCGGTGGCTCAGGGTGTCCCGACTTCTCACTCCTAGCTGCTGGGATTGGTGCAACCCTACATTGGAATGAGCAGGTATAGATTGCATTAAGGAACATTGTAAAATTATATGGCACTGTCTATGAATATTCCTAATGGTTGTACTACCACTAGTCTACTAGTAGTAGTCTATCAAATGATTGATGAGATGTTTCAATATTCAGGAAAGCTGTACTGGATACGGACGTTCCCCTGAGTCATTGTTATCTGTAAAACGATGAACTGAAATGTCAAGGTTTTAAGGATCACCAGACCAGTATTAAATCCTGCTGCCGTCAAAGTTCAAAGTGTGTCGAAATTACACAATTCTCTAGATTCCTAGATAATATAAGATGCCCTCCACCCGCTAAAGTGTGTGACCTTTTTGCCCTTGTTGGCAACTTCATCAACATGGTGGACTGGCATGATTGAAATCAGCGCTGGCATGCCTCATGCTTCCACAAGCTTATTGCATTACAACATTCTCGGCAGGCAAAGTAGGACGAAATATTTATTTAGAGATCATCTGTCTACAACGTATTAAAGTCCATAATGTATTAAATATCCAGCAGAGGGGAGATGGGTGAATGTTAGACGCATGGGGATTCTGACGGCTGGAATAACTTTACAACATCTCCATGAAATAATGCATTTCCAGGGGATAAGCTGAACCTCTGTAGATTTCCCTCGGTACCATTTGCTGTATTTCTTCTTGCCAAGGAAAGGAAACAAGATCAGATTTTTAACATAAAATATTCACATGCTGCTTGATGGGTATTTTCTGTGTTGTGGTGTTTGTCCTTCACACAAGGGTATTTTTGTATTAACTAGAAGAAGGCAATGATATAAAAACCTATAATCACAAGAGCAAGTGGCATCAGTTTCTGCCTCTGTGGGTCCAGCTGTATATCTGGGGTAACCCCCTGGGGTAGACAGAGGATCTATAAGCTCCTTTAACAGGGGATAACTCTGTGAGTGGATTAGTTGGGGGTTTGAGGCTGGTACACCCTCTGTCCTGCCTGTGTGCCTGGTGGTCACTCAGATTGTGGATCAAAACCAATAAATCCCTGCTGTATCCACGCTGCAAAGTAAAAAAGTGACACACAGATCACCACACATGAAATAAAACACACTAACGCGCAAGTATACAAAGCCTAATAGGCTGGGCATTTGCTGGTAGACACACACACAAAAATGTGTTTACGCAACATCTTTTGAAGTGTTATTTACATAATAATGTTACAGTTTCCTTTACCGCTTAAAAATGCTAATATACAAAATGTGTACATTAAGGATCACTGCTACATATTTCCACAGGATTAAAGGGCAGCTTTCTACAAAGCAGAAAAGTAATGAGAATTATGAGGATCTTATTGATTTAGGTTTTTATGACTTGCTTGTGAATAGTGGTGGCCAACATCATCCACAGTCCAAATGCATTAGCGTTTGGCTTGTGCAGGTCCTGGTGGGTGACTGACTGCTGGACAGAATATGCTTTTGGAAAAAAAAAATCAGGTGACAAAATAAAACAAATCAATAAATAAAAAAGTACACCTACTAAAATAAAAAATATATAAAAACATTATAAGTGAAGTAAAACCTAGTGGTAATAATAAACAACATAATAATCAGAATCATTTCGATCAGTCTGCTCTTAACGTATTTCAGACGTAAAATCTCCGCCTGGTGACCTAACGTCAGACAGGTTGTGGAGATGGCTATTTTCAGAAGTTCAAGCTTTATAAGAATTCACGATCTTATAGTCTGTGAATCACTTGTGTTCACGTAATTACTTGATTATTCACTTCCTTCAGAGTTGAAACAAAAGGTGTTACTACATATTTCTTCCATTCCCTTTATTTCTGATGTGTAAATGGGACGGAGACTGTCCCCCAGGTGGTGAATTACAATAATCCCATTGCAAATCAGATGCAAATTTAAGATAAAGATATTTTCACACAGGCACGGTGGAGATGCTAACTTTTCTACCTTTACTAATGTCTCTGATGGGTGATTTATTCAAACAAAATAGATGCTAATTGTATGACTGCATCACCATTGTTGAAGCCATTTTAATCTGCGCCAAATATTATGCATGTCATAATTGCATGGCGAGAGGTGCAGATGGTGAGCTGGTCCATGTGTGTGTCACCTCTAGCAAACCACATTTGAGCCACCAAAGGGCCATTTTTCTTTAAGATATGTGCACTGCATGATCAGTGTTATGGGATCCAGTTTTAGATGCTCTTTAAAATAAATTCATTCTAAAAATAAAAACATATATAATGTTAAAAAGGCACATCATAAAACAAAAGTTCACTGCTTTAATTTTTAGTACAGCACAGATTGGAATGCACCAATGTGACAACAGTCTGGCTGTACAGGGAGTTGTTAGCTGTTATACATGTTTGTTGTACAACAATGGGTACTTAGACAAGGTAAGCAGGTAAAGAATTAATTTGCCTTTATTTGGTTTTCTGTTTTTTGGTCTGTTGTGTGTGTTTGTGTGTGTGTGTGTGTGCGTGTGTGTGTGTGTCTTTCTTTTACATTCCTCTGTATTTTTGTTCCTTATGTTTAAATAAGCATCAGGAAATCTTTCCAGCTGTCGATTTTTTTCAATAATTAAATAAACAGTTGATGCGCTGAAACCTCCCTGATGTCACTGAGATTCTGCATCTAACCTTTTTAATAACAGGTTGGTTTTATCTTGACAGCATCTACAAATTATAATTCTTCTTTTGACAGAAACCATCAGTTGCTCTTTGTCAGCTCTTACCTCAGACCTATTATGTTTAAAGACCATCAGCTCCATTCCTGTTGTAAATTCAGTATATGCTTTTGAACATCAGACCTTTTGCTGCAAGGCTATTTTAATAATTTAATCATCCACCAATGGATGATATTTTTTTTTTTGCATATATTTTGGTCCCTTAGTTGAGCCCCACCGGCTGTGTTTTGTGGACTTTATCTGTTCCTTTATCGCCAGAGTTTATCCATCTTCTCATGGCAACTTTCAGTATGATGATACACCATATCACAAAGCTCAAATCACATTAAAAGGTTTTCTTTTAAACAAATTTCAATATATTTCAATAAAATATAGCACCTTTAGGATATGGTGGAATAGGAGATTCTCATTATAGGTGTCCAGCCAACAAATCTGCAGCAACATGTGATCCTGTCATGTCACTATGGAGCAAGTCTCTGAGCAATATCTGCAACACCTTGTTGAATCTATGTAACAATAAAAGTTAATAAAGTTCTAACCAGGTGTACCTGTCTTTTTATTAAGAAGAAAAAGAATTCAATCTGCACAATGTTTCGTAGTCCAATGGTTTTATTAACAAAATGATCAGCAAGAATCAGGAACTGGAGTTTAACGACAGACTGGTGACTGCTGTGGAGGATGGAGCTGGCTTTAAAGGGATGGTGATGATTGTAGGCAGGTGTATGTTCATCTGGTGATCTGGTGCAGTTGTGGTTGGAGAAGGACAAGCTGAGTGATTGAATGTGAAGTCAGGAATGCAGGGCATGACAGTGCCAAAGAAAACCATGAAATTTCATCCAAAGATGTATTTTTTCAAAGATTTCTTGAGCTCATCAATCCCATTCATTTTCTTAACCACTTGTTCCAATTAAGGATCATGGCAAAAGGATAAGGCAATCATCGGGCAAAAGGTACACCATGGACAGGTCGCCAGTCCATCACAGGGCTACACAGAGAGACAAACAAACAGTCTCACTCACACTCACTCCTATAGACAATTTAGAGTAGCCAATTAACCTAACATGCATGTCTTTGGACAGTGGGAGGAAGCTGGAGTACCTGGAGACAACTCACATATGCCCGAGGAGAACATGCAAACTCCACACAGAAAGATCACTGTTCAAACCTCCCTTTCTGAGCTATAATAAACCCATAATAATATAAGTTTGGGTTATTTATAACATGTTACCATCTATCCACTGGTTGACAATACCTCCATACCTTGTTTCACATAAATCCTATACACTTCAGTGTTAATGCCAAAACACTGATATCTGAGTGGATTTATTATAGAGATGTTCCCACCATGTTCTTGTGATCAAAGTGTGATACAGCCCGAATACTTTCTTGCAACTTATGTTAAGCACAGTGTCCTTTCCAGTAAATTGGAGCACAGCATGCGAGCAGGAGGAGAGTTGGTGGGCTGATGCTGGTAGCATGTTGTGATTGGGTAATGGGCCTAATGTCCCGTGCAGTGCTTATCCTGCCTCCCAGATGGATGATGATGAGGTGATGGCGCATGAGGGGGAGGTGGGGTTCATTCCCCCAGGGACCAGAGAGAGAGGAAGGAACATTCTGATACATGCTTTATCCTAAGGTGATAGAAAGATGGATTTGAAGGGGATGAGCACAAACAGAGTGACAGTTCATATTGGTGCATTCATGGAGAGGCAATGACCATCTCTTTTGCCATTACTCAAGACAGTACAAACAACAACCTCTTTTAGGGTCAAATGAACCCGTAGTAGTAGTGAAGTTTAAGTCTGGACATTGCAGACATCCTATTTGGCTTTCTAATTTACTAGCTTAGAGATAGAGTTGCTCATGTTTCTATATATTGATTAAACTGTCACAGGCTTCAGAAATACACGCAATGCCCCCTTTAACAGTAAGAAGCAATCTCCAATCAGGGCAACTATAAATAGAGTGGGCCCCAGCTGAATGTGGATTTATGTGATTGCTTGTGTACACAGCCAAAGCGTTCAACAAGTTCCTGCGGGAAGAGAATTAGCCTCACAAGAGAATTGTTTTGAAATTCGTCACAAAAGGATAGTTGCCAGTGACTTGCTATATCCAAGGATTGAGTCCATCTTCTGTTGGTGATTGCTTCCAAATGCAGAAATGTAATGCATGAACACGACTGGGCATGAAAGTGAGGGGAAACAAGAAATGGGGGGGGGGAAACAAAGTGGTGTCAAGAGTCTACTGTAAAAAGGCTCAAGGAATGTTCTTGGACAAGTGCTCTGTGAATCCTGCAGACATGGAAACGTACAGGTAAATAGATGGGGAAGAGAGCAAGAAGCGAAAGCCAGAGAAAAGGAAAGTCAGAGGGAAGATGAAAGGTGGTTTCTTCTATCCCTTCATCAACCCCGAGGCTGGACTGATCACTGCACCCAGTGGAGATAAGTCAACTGCTAAAGGGCAACAGCTAAAGGTGTGACGACTGATGTGGTGGAATGTGTATGAGCTTGTGTGTGTTTGCATCAGTATAATAGAGAAAGCTGTCAGCATCAACAGGGAACTGTAACCTCTGGGAGTCTTTATTCAGTCTGATCAGATTCACTGCACATAACCATAAACATACAACATAAGAAAATTCATGGACACAGCCAGGCATCTGGTGCAGTTAGCAATTCAGTAGCATGGTTTCCATTACATTTTGGCCCAAAATATAAGCAATATTTCAAAGTTTCAATAAACAGCAATTGTGATTTGCAGATGTTTCCACTGAACAATGTTTAGCACTTAAGCTTCAGTTCCTGCAAAGTCTCTTCAGTTGGACGAGATTTTACAAGATAAGATAGCAACGTAGCGTTATGCTGGGATTTTCTACTTGCTGCAGAGAATTTGTTGCGGCTTTTCGAAGCTTTGTCCCTCATTTTCTTTTCTAAAACTCTGAAATTTCCTGTTGTTTGTGCCACACCAGGCCATCATTTCTGGAAATGAACTGGTCACAACCCCCACGTTGCGTCCGGGGACACGTAAATTTGAAAAAAGTTTTTCAAATACCCTTTTGTAGTATATTTCTATATCAAAACATCTGAAAAACCACTTCATGAGAGCATTGAAACTTTATAGTGATATTTGAGATTTTTTTTTTCGTAATGTAGGTGTTTCCATTAGCGGGGGTTTTTTTTGTTGTTTTTTTTTTTTGCGATACTAGTTTTTGCACATTTCTAGTTGTAATGGAAATGCAGCTAGTATGAGGAGGAAAAAAAAGCAGCAGTTCAGGAGAAAAGAGACCAAAGGTGTCATGATCTATTTGGAAAAAGTTAATGTATGCTTATGTCTGTGTGTTAGCTTTAGCATGCAGAGAACAGTATCAGTGCACCTGAGGTGTGTAAGCTGCTATTTTAGAGCTTTAGAAGAGGCTGTAGCAGAGTCTAATGTGCTTAATGACACCAGAAAGATGTTGTACATGCAAATGTATACACACAGGAAGACAAAACCCCATACACACAGTTTCAGAGAGCCTGTCCTGAGTGTTTTTCCAGAAAAAAAGGAGAAAAAAATCATTCACATGGTGAAAGTTAATTAGCTTGCATTATTCCCTGAATTGTCTCTGCTTCTCTGCAGTTAATTGCTGATTTTGTTCGATAACTGTGTCCAAAGGCTTTGATGGAGTAAGCTCTGCAGTCTTCAGCCACAGAAGCATTAGAAATAAATGTGGAAAAAAAAAAAAACAGACAAGCGTTCAAATCGATTTGAACTTGCAAGTTGTTGCAGCTTATTTGTTTTGTGCACAAAACACTCGGGTATTACACACATTTCATTAGACAGCCAGGCCTGGTTGCTGTTCTGTACGCCATCGGTGTTGCATGGTTGAGATGACCCATTTGTGATAAGATAATGTCAGTCCCCACTGTGCACTGTGTGTCACAGCAAAAGCGAGCAAAGGACAAACTCTGTGCTCGAGTGCCCTTTCTCTGCAGGAGAGAGGTCAAAGAGCTGAGGCGACGCTCATCTCAGAGAGATGCAATGATAGCAAATAAGCTATCAATGCTAATGCTATCACTAGCAATCACTATAAATGACCATTTTGTGAGCATCTTTTTCTTTTATTGATGTCAAAACTGTTCCAAGGATCTGTTTATCACTGTGGATGTGTACAATTGGGGACTCGGGTAAGACCAGTGTCTTAAACTGTTAAATGGTTTTGGATGAGCAGATTTCATTTTGGCTAAAGGCTGCTTTCTACTGACATTTTCCCCCCCAAAAAAAGCCTTTAGAGATGCACTGGAGTGTCGTTGTAGAGGTGTTGTTGCAGTTGGGATTTTGAGCTTAACTTTACTGTAAAAGAAAATTAACCTTTGGTTGAATTTGAATAAGAGACCAGAAAATAAGAGCCATAGCAATAATCTGGAAGATCAAATTTCATCACCAATCAAATAGAAATCCACTGTTCAGCTTTTATGCAGTTCCAGTCTGATATCTAAATATCTTGGATACCATTTTTTTTTTCTAGTTCCAATCTGGTATCCAAATATCTTGGATACCAATATTTTCCAAAACCAAATCATTTTACGTGATGATTGCGATTATCATTGTTGCCGTTGTTATTATTGTGTAAGGTTTTATAGGGTTGTTGGAATTCACACACCACTTCTTAATAAAGGAGTGATGAACAACAAAATTAACCCATATTAAATATTTTCCAGAATAATGTGTACGAAAAGAACCTCTTGAAGTAAATGGAAGACAATGTCTATAGCTGTTGCAAAATTTTAATAATAATATAGGTAAAAATTTGTTTAATTTTCCCACATTTAAGGTCCAACAGAATGTGTTGAAAAGGAAGCAAGATGTACGTGACTAATCTGAAAACACTAGGAAATCTGAGAGTGTTGCAAACAGATTCTTATACTGCTGTTCAATCTGACCGTAATGTCGTCATGGAGCTGATTTGCAAGATCCTTTAGATCAGTTTGTACAAGCCTAGAGACAGGAGAGTGCTAGTTGTGAATGTTTAAAATGTTCCAGTTTTACGAGCATTAGTGAAAGTATTTTTCAAGTCTTCCCTGAAAATTCATTAAGTCACCCAACCCCCACGTGCTTCAAGCATGCGCAGGAACAACATCCACCGTAAAACAGTCGGAGTGCATGGTTATTTTTGCCTGCTGATGTGATTGTGAAGAATGTTTTAACCACTTCTCTCAATCCAATGGAAAATTCTTTCTGATCAAGGCCAAACAGATCAGCTATCTGTAGCTCAGGAAGAAGAACCGTTGTCTTTCACTGGAAAGTTGGGAGGTCGATTCCAGGCTTCCCCTGACTACATGCCCAAGTGTCCTGGGGCAAGACACTGAACCCGATGTGCCTATCGGGGTATGGGTGTGTGTGTGAATGAGTGAAAGTCACAGGCAGTGTAAAGCATTTTGAGTGGTTGGCATGACTGGAAAAGCACTATACAAGTTCATTTACCATTTTACATGATTAATTAAATATTCTGACTAGACGTCTGATCAGATTAAAAGTGCTCCATGTAAACACAGCTACTGTATAGTCACACAGGATTATAGCATTTTTGCTAGCTGACTTTCCAGACTTTTTCTGACACAGGCATGGGACATAACCGGTGATCTAGCAATCAATATGCCTTCTCTGATTGGTCAATTATATATCTACCGGATGGGAATATTGAAAAAATCTACCTCAGCTTTAAAAGATCAAACTTGTAAAATCGCTTGACGGAATTTTGTTACTGATGTAAATGTTCCTGTTAACTTTACACTGAACCAATCAAAAATATTGCCGTGTGAATTATTCAAACAAAACATTCATTGTAAGTATGTAAAGGCCTTTCGTAAAAACAACTTTTTGTACTGGAAACCTGTAATACGCATTTTTGCATGTATACAGACTAAAAATGTCCAAATTAGTGACTTACTAAAGTACCAAAACCAGCGGATTCACCAGTAGACCATTACTGTGTATCGTTATACTGCATTTCAAGTAAAAACTCAAGCATTAAGCTTAAATCTGCATAACACTTATAATTTATATTGACAATGAATGGGACAATGAAAGGTCCCGCTGTGAATAAATAAAAAAATCAGGGAATCCAGTCTGATATTCAAATACATGAAAAAAGTAAATACTGGCACCGAATGCCAATATTGGATCAGATCTTTCCAAAATCCAAAATCAGTGCATCTTCTACATAAATTCCCTTTCTTCAGTTTAATTCTATGGATTTTTAATTTGATGGCGTTTCGTTTCAAGTATATGTCTGATGTCCTGGGCTTGCAAAGATGCCCAGTGAGATCTGTGAAAATAATAAGCAAGATTAAATCCAGAGGTTTTAGCAATGTTGCCCTTTTGCTGCCTGCCTGACTTAAATTTGTCATATGTGATATATAAATCAAAAAGCAGCGCAAATAAAGGTTTAGCAACCTGGCACAGACAGGAAACAGTCAACCGTACTAACCTTTTTAAAAAGCTGTGCGTATGTGTGCATTTTGAATCTTTCTGCACCATTCAAACAGACAGAGGATGAGTCGGCTTCCCTGCTGTGCTGGAATCTTCTTCCCTGACAACCTCACAGGAAATCTTCTAGCTTCAGACCAGACAGGATGTGTGAGGTGAAAGCAACGCATGCTGATATTCTAATGTACCTTTATAATGCATTCTGTTTCTTACTCAACACTGAGCCATTTTCACTTTGTTTTCTTAGTATTCTCCCTTACAATACCTCCCTCCCCCTCTCCCCTCCCCTGCCAACCCCTTTCCCCTTGGCTACTCATCTCCTTTTTCTGTGATGATGATGGTTCATGTCTGTTTCCTGATGCACAAACACTTGAACAATTCAGCGCTAATGGAAATCTTCAATATTGCATGCAGAAACCCTCTGGGTGCTGTTGATGGTCTCTTGTTAGATACCAGTATATATATATGAAAGGTTCTCAGTGAGAGAGCAAAACAAAGACAAAGTGTTAATAGATGAAGAACTAAGATAGAAACAATAAGAAAAATCAATTCATGTTAAATAACCATAACTCCCCCAGTTACCCCCCTTGTGGGTGCCCGCCCTTTTGGTCCTTGCTGTTCTCAAGACTGCACTCTTCTGGATAGTGATGACTAATGTTGTTCCTGGGGTCTGCTTAAGCCACTCTCCCTCCTGGGTTTGGAAGGGGGGTTCACAGCCCAGAGTGCCCATTAACCTAATTACCCACAGTATGTTCCTCCATCTGTTTCTCTCCAAAACTGAGATGTTTTTGAAGTAGTCAACAAAAGGATCGAATATTAGAAGCATTGCAAATCCTTAACCCAAGAAGAGAGGCAGAAATAACGAATCACAAACCCAAAAGCCGTGAGAGAGAATTGCATTTTGGAGCAGTGCAAAAAGCTGCCGCTTGCCTTACAAGCCAGGAGCCAGTGGTTGTTCCCATTCTTGACCAACTCATTAAAAATTATAAAAATTCACCAAAAACGTGATGATTGCAATGTTTCCCCTCATAAATATTTTGCAGTCCTAGCACAAACCATCATATGCTATTCATCAAGTCATATTTAATTCATAGCCATATTAAGTTTTTCAGCTGAAAAACAGTCTCGAGCACGAACAGCCATGTGGCCATGGTTGTGCGGTCCACCTCCAAGCAGGTGAAAGCAGCTGAAAGAGAGAATCATATTGTATTTGAAGGACACGCTGGTTTTTGATGCAACTGGATTACCAGAGTATATTCACACACCTTCCAGGATGGACAAGAGCGGAGATCTTTGGCTTGAGAAGGCCTTCTTTGATTGTGATTTTGGAAAGATGACTGAACACGCTATGTTGTTTTTGTAAGCTTATGTTTGATGTAACTTAGCTGTTATCTCCAGAGAACATAACAGGTGCTGGAGTGCAAACCTTGACTCATATGTCACATTGTGGGGAGTAAAGATAAAGAGGATTTGGTGACCTAACTTTCTGCCAGGACAATAGATGCTGCCTTGGCCCATCTAAGCTGTGACAACAGACCTTGGACATGTTGCAGATCTGCCTCCCCCCCATCCAAACCCACACACAGCTCTTACTCTTCTGCCATCTCATCTCTCTTTCCTTTTATCCTCCTCTTCCGGAATAACTCATGTCTTTCCATTTATCCTCTCCACACCCAACCCCTCCCCTTGACTAACCTCTAGTATCATTATAGAAAAGCTTAGTGTGGACAATGATGTACGCTCACAAGCTGTAGTGGAGTGTAAGCATCAAAGTGCATCGTGATGTATTGAGAGAAAAGAGGAGATGAAAAGAAGAGTGAGTGAATGAGAGTGGGAAAGAGGGAGAGGTTTGAGGCTCTGAGACTGCCTCTGCTCAAAAAGCCCAGGGGACAGACCTATTTCCTCCCATTAAAAACTATTTGCTGTGATCCAATATTTGAAAGGTACTGCAGGAAAAACACATCTACTGTAATACAGCTCAGCTTTCTGGTAAAACTATTATACTGTTTTCGAGATACACACAAAAACTCACACGCACACACACAAAAATGGCTATAGAAGGCAAGATGTAATATAAACTGCTTACACACTGCAAAACAGGCTTTGGTACATAACTACTTATTTAAAAATTTTCCAAGATTAGTAAAAGAAGAAATATTTAACATCTGCCACCACAATGGAAATGTCCCATATCCTTTATTCCCTCAGAATGAGTCCACAGAGGACCGCCGAAAATATTCTGGTAATAATTATAAATTAATTAACTGCAAAGACCAAATGTTTAAAGAAATGCTCCAATCTATTAAGTCAAAGTAACCTGACAGCTATACTGATGTACCTAAACAGAGATCTTTTTTTTTTCCTTTTGGCCTTAATATAAGTTATTAGATTTTAATTTTAAAGAAAAAGATATTTTATAAGCAAAGATGCGTCAGAGCTTTAATATTTACTTAGCCTGTAGCTAAAGTTCAGACTACCAGGTCACCCATCCTGTAAACAGAAAGAAAGAGATTCAAATGCAGTGCAATATATATTAGTTTTCAAGCAAAATGATTTTATTATGGCTTAAATAAACTGGACTAATGTGGGTCATCTAATGGACTTGTTTTAATTAAAAGCTAATTGAAATACAATGAAGTGCATTGAATTGGACCGTGTCTTAAAATGTGCTTTGAGATGGGTTTTTATCATGAATTGGATCTATGCAAGTAAAGCTGAACTGAATTAACTGAACATGAAGTGGAGGCAGCTGTAGCTCAGGAGGAAGATCAGTCATCTTCAATTCGGGAGGTCAGTGGATTGATTCCAGGCTTCCCTTGTATGACATGTTAAAGTGTCCTTGAGCAAGACACTGAATCCTGAGCCATCATTGTCCTACAACCACCCAGGTATGAGTGTGTGTGCATGGGTGAATTTGTTATGTATTGTTAGGTGCATCGAGTGGACTGGAAAACCTCCTCTATAATTAATTAATAATAGATGAAAAATCACAACTTTCCCCAGATTTATTGGACATAGGAAAGCTTCGTTTTTGTTCCTGACTAAAATTTGGCTTTTTGTTTTTCTTTCATTTAAACTTCTTTACCAATTTTTTCAACATATATGAAAAACCTAAAGAGGTGTTGACAACAGATAACCATCAGCATCAAATATCATAATTCAAGCCAGCAGATTTAACTACCAGCTAAAGATTTGTGAAAACAGGCGACGGATCAGTTCCATCCACAGACTCTAAAGATGAACGGAGCCTCTGTGATGCCACCCGTAGGTTTCTGAAGAGCTGAATTGAAGGTCTTTGGGTGGTTCCTACTATCGCCATCTTGGCAGCATAAAGCGTGCCGTCAATCCCGGAAAACACAAAAATGGTCAAAGAGGTAGGAGCTGAGAGAGTAAATGTCAGGGTGGATGATTCATGTCTAATAAACTCTGACCTATTTGTCTGATCAAGTTAACCCAAAGCCAACAGGAGCTAACCGGCTAACAAAGGTAGGCAAAGTAAAGTTAGTCATGTTGTTAGCTAGCTATAAACCGCAGTTTTTCTACACTCTGCCTTCCTGCAGGATATAAGGTACCTGTCAATCAAAAGGACATCCCCCTAATTATGCCAAATAGAGATTAAATTACTTTTAAATAAACCTAAAATGTCTTTTTTTTTCTTTTTTTTAAAAAAGCAGGCTGTAAACATGTTTATTTCTGCTGTGAAGTTGCTCTTTTTAACATTGGACTCTATGGGGATTTGCTCTGTTTTGGAGCCCCTAGTGGATGAGGGGATGAACTACCATTTATGTCACTTCTGCGTGAGTTTCACATTTAATCAACAGAGGTTACTCTTTGGTTCTATTTAAATTTTACTGAAAGACTGGTAATTACATACTGGGGAACTGCTGAAATGACTGCATGATGTTGAACTCATACTTTTCCTCCTTTACTGTTTGTAGGCGGGGAGGCTTATTGGTACAAAGTAAATGTGATCAGTAAACTAGGCTGAAGCACATAAAACACTGCTGCTGTTGAAGTAAAATTTCTTGTCTATTGAGATAACGATTTTATGTTTGCTGCATGAGCAATGGGCTGCGTATCACCCTTCATAGCTTGAGGCACAAACCTTGCTGTTTGCACTGCTCAGCACATGCTTCACACAAGTTTTGAATCTGCTTGTTGTGGTTATCTATTCAGATGGTTTTGATGTCATTTCTGTAAAGAAAACATATGTTGTAATGTTGTTAAAAGTGGAAATATGAATTAAGTTTTTCTTTATTACTGCCAATTTCATTCATATTTCCCCTTTTAAAAGAGATACAAAGAACATTTTCCATGTAAAGGTCTGACCAAAAGATGGAAATACACTTTGAGTATTTCCATGTTTTTATCTCAAAAAACTGTCCAGATGTCAAAAACTCAGTTTGGTTCAGCTTTCCTGTTGTAAATTCCTGATTTCATTTACTCTTTGTCTGAACTGGTTGCTCCATCATGGTTGCTCCATCCATTATTATTGAGGCAAGTTCTGCAAGTTTATCATCATGTCACAAGATTTACACCTTCAGTTCCAGCACTGTACCGGTCACTCATCATGCTTATTTAGTGCACCATTCACAGTCTAACTGTGCATATATTTTTAATCTTGCACATTTTTTGTTACATTCAAAACTACTTATTCATATTGATGCTAAATTGCATCATATCTTTTACAATCAAACCACATCTGCAAGTGAGAGCAAACTTCTCCAATGAGATTTACTTTTTAGGTAAGTTGTCCCTTAACCCTAGGAATAATGGTCTTTGTTTTATTAGGTTTTTGTTTGTCTCTTTGACAAGATGTAAGAAAGACAAAATTAGGGATATTTACCACTTGATGATATTTCTAAATTACTATACTTTCTTTTTCTGCTTACTGGTATCTATTAGGGGCAGAAACAAGATTCAGATTGTATTCAACAGGAATTTGAGCAATTTTTCTACCATAAAGTGATGTCAAAGTTTCAGAAACTTTATGTATTAATGTCATCCTGGCTCTACAGGGACACACATGATTAACAGCAACTGCTCTTTGAGGCAGCAGGTAGGAGATACAATGCATAAGTATTTCATATTACTGATGATTTGAGTATCAAGTGTTTCCTTTGAGAATGGTTAGGATTTTAGCGGTTGTGTGGAGTCTTCTCTTTCATTTACAAAACCTATATATAGTTTTTTAATTCATGGGACAAGCTTAAAAGTTTTTTTTTCTTCTTCTTCTTTTTTTTTTTTTTGCATGGCCATTACTCTTTTGGACTGTATTTTACTGATTGTTTTGGTTAGATGTAAAATGCAAAATTTCACAAAGAAGCAATCCTTTCCAAGTTGGGTCAGGGGAACAACATTGCTTGGTTAGGGTTGGAAATCAAAACCAAAAAAAGCGGCCCATAAGTCTGAAATAAATTGGCGTTGCGACACATCCATTGCCTTCATTTTTGCTTTTCACTAACAGTTCCTCATATGATCACTAAAATTAACAAATTTTTCCAACATATGTATCAATGTTTCCACACTGTGTGAGCAGCAGAGATGTATAAAGTAGAAGTAGAAAGCAGAAGTCTTTTCCGACGGCTCTTTCTAACCAGTCACTAAACTCGGTGAATGTAATCACCTCTGTTCCACTGCGAGGCGATGAGCCTGTTAGTAGATGCATCGGTTGATCCAAAAACATGGCAGAACTTCTACTTTTTTTTATTTCTACTTCTACTTTATACACCTCTAGTGAGCAAGCAACCCCTGGGGAAGCAAGTGGGTTTCTTAGTGCAGTATGAGGGTCATTTTCACTACCAACATGCCTATTGCATGTTCTATCATGAAACTGGGTTAACTAGAGTCTGTTTCAATGAAATATGTAGGAATTTGCAACATTTATCTAGTGGTTGAATATTGGCATTGAAATGTTAATCTAATATATATCAGACATAATGTAATACATACTACATTACTGTCCAGGTTATGCTCATTGCTCTTTATATATATATATATATATATATATATATATATATATATATATATATATATATATATATATATATATATATATATATTTATATATATATAGTTATGGGTGGTCTAGCCAACCATTACTAAGGTAGCAATGGGGATGTTACCTGATGCACTAAAATGTACCTCGCTCTATTTCTCTAAATATAATAATGTATAAATATATGCCAATATTGCCATCTCTAACTTATTTCTCCTTTTTTCTGCAGGTCTTCCTGAATAAGTGCAGTTGTACATGTTGATCTGTCTTTCCTGTCGTCTCCACCCCAACCAGTCGAGGCAGATGGCTGCCCTCCCTGAGTCAGGTTCTGCCGGAGGTTTTCTCCCTGTTAAAGGGGAGTTTTTTCCTTCCCACTGTCACTGTGTGCATGCTCACGATGGGGGATTGGATCAAAGTCATGACTTGATGCAATCAGTTGGTTTCTATTATAGGATATGTATGAATTGGCTCAAAAGAATGTGTATGTTGATTTGTATATGTAAAGTGCCCTGTGACAATATTGTTGTGAAGTGGCGCTATACAAATAAAGTTGAATTGAATATTAGTTTTGGTTGCTTGTACTTGCAGTTATTGTTACACACAGAATGCCACGTGAAGTATTTGGCGTTAACAGTAAAGATCTGTGCTAAACAAAGACTAGCTCCAGATCTTTTCAACAGATTTGAGTTAATAGTTAGTCCTATTTTCTTTTTCATGTTAAATCAGCAGCTGACTTAAGTTTTATGCTGTATATTATATTTCTCCTTTATGGATTTACATAATTGGCAGTCTAACCCTGTGTCTACTCGGCCATCAAAACAGCCACACAGGCACAAAAGACAACCATCCAGATGAGCAGCTGGCCTGCCAGTCTTTCACACACACATATATAGCCAGATAGGCAGTCTTCCATTATGTTCTGGGCGGTGAGTGCTGATTGCTTCCCACTGCTGCCTGTGTCAGGATTAGCCATTGTGGCCAAAGCAGAGTGGATGGGCTCAGGGCCTGAGTTGATGCTAAAAAAAACACCCTCTGTAAGCAGCGAGGGGCTGGAGTGTACTCACTCCAAGCAGAATAAACATTTACTATAGATATGCACGGGCGTCTATGCTGGCACCAAACCACACAGGCAATCAGCTGAAATCTCACACACACACACATACACAACATGCAAATCCGTGCCGCATGTGTGCAAGACGCAGTGTGAGAAAACAAACCAGCGGCTCCCAGTTTCCTTCTCTCTGTATCATTTTTCATCCCTTCTTCCACAAAAGGGAGGCAATCCAGCAGGGCTGGACTCGCATCCAGTCAGAGTGGTCAGCAGTAACTGGATTATGTAGGAAAGAGAGTGTGACGACAAGCCAGTTTGCCGCCAAGCACTGTCATTATTGAAATGCATTACACACTCCAAACGAAGTTCTTGGAGCCAAACTGCTGTCGAGTTAATTACTCCAAGAGCACTTTGTGGCAGTGGCACTTTTTAATAATTTCCTCCCATTCTCACACCACTCTTTCCCCCAATTAGTTTTGGTAGATGTTTAAAAACTGTGGCTTCTTGTCAACTCTAGATTCACTGCTCAGCTATTTCTTTGCACCCTTTATTTCCCCAAGTTTCTCAAAGCGCTACTATTTTGGCAGCAGCAGAAATTAACAGGTCTGCCTCTGTGTGCATGTGACACTGTGACACGTAGACAAATGAATACCAAACCTCCCAACTCCCCTTTATTTAAAACACATTCACACCTGCACATCAGAGGTCCCTCTGAGTAGATATTTCATAAAAGCAGCTCTTATTTCTGAAGCATTAAGCCGAAATGCAATGCAGTCCTACTGCTCCAGCACACACCATGATGCACTTTACCCACGTCAAGTTCAATTAGCTCCACAATCAAATGTTACGACAAGCAAACTGTTGCACTGGCAGCTGCACACGGACTTCCCGATGTTTTGCTGCTTTCTACATTTAATGTTCTCAGCAGCATTGCTCAAGGCCATATGACTTGACTCCATGAATTATTCACTGGCTCACATTCTGCTACAGCATATAGACTACAACTGTCATGACCATCTCAGCCACCCTACCAGTGAGGCTTCTGATTGGTTATGTAGTATACTGAAGACCCCATTGGTGAGGGGGTCACATTGGTTCAAGCCAAGGTAGATAACATTACCAATAGATGTTAGCCACAGGCATGATGCAAGTCTTCAGGGAGAGTAGGTAACAGGATATCCGGATGAGATGCGTTCGCAGCTCTGCAGAGAAAGAAGAGGAAGGGGACGAAGAGGAAGAGTTTTGAAAATGGAGGGAAAATTGGTAACTGTGAGAAGGCTGAGGAAATAAATGACGATGAAGGATCAGCAGTGAGTCTTTAGCATGGTCACGCAAGCATGAATTCAAATGCCAACTCTGCGCAGGAAACAAAAAAAAACACCAGGGGGGGTGTCCATGCAGCAAAAAAGCAGAATCACCACTCTTATGTGTGCTGCTGAATCACACACTCAAGCACACAAGTGCACAAGCACACGTGCAGAGGAGTTGTCAAGTTGGGTTAGCGCAACGGTGGTTTATTTGCATCATGTAGCTTTGCCACATGCATGTTTTTTTTTTTCCCTTGAGAGCAGAAATGGCTGTAAATAATTAATGGAATTTGATGTCATTTCTAACACACCATGTTTAAGCAGAACAGTTTTCCCTTTTGTTTTGTCTTAGGGCTCTAAACTTGCATGCAACACCCTCTCACTCAGTTTGATAAACCAAATTCCTCTTGCTGAGTTTTGACATCTCCAGTATTAAATGGGAGGGGAAAGACAATGGTGGAATCCTCCCCCCTCTCACCCATAAGGCAGCACAGCGGGGCACATATGGTAAGGTAGATTTATCTCATTCTAAGAAGAGCATTTATCTACTTTGGAAGTCTCTCTGGATGAGATAAATGATAACACCTGCGGTCACCAGGGAAATTAAATAGATTATTTTCTTAGTGTGCTGCAGTACAGATGGCAGAGAAGCCTCAACTTCTAATTGTGTATTCATGCATTCAGAGCTCAAGATTGATTTTCTTTACTTCATGTTATTTTTTTCTTTCAAGTCTGCGTACACGACCCAGCCCATGTCCAGCCACTGTGTGTCAACGCTTATCCAGTAACACAAAGCAGATGCATTGACTAAAGCCATGTACTGTTAGATTACCTGTAATTCTCCAGCAATCCATTTTGTTAATTCCACCCCTCAATCTTTTCTCTCCATCTCATTTCTGCGGTTTCTTTGGCAGTGGGTTAGTGGGGAGTCACGCTACAGATACATCAACAGACTTTCCAGGTTCAAAGGTTGAAAAAAGATGTGTGAACGCAGGTGAATGGCAAGATGCCTCGAGAAGGTGAGGTGCAAACTAGACCCAAGGGAGCGCTCACTGTGAAATGACATAAACAGCCAAATGTGCAATAATGGAATTGAGCACACACACACACACACACACACACACACACACACACACACACACACTGCACTTCAAACCCACTCCAAAGAATAAATGCATACAGGATTTGTCCAAACATTGGCATAAAGAAAATGCAGAACACACACATAAAAACAGGAGGGAGAGATGGAAGCAGAAGGACTTCATGGGAGTTAAAAATACCTTGAAATCCCAAACAGCCACATTAACATTTCCAGCTACTGAATACCAATTACAAAACTTTTTTTTTTCTTTTTTTTTTTTTTTAAAACATTTAGAGTACTGTGTGTTTGGTGGTGTGATGAAGGTAAAAAAAACAAAAAAAAAACAAAAAACAAACTGGAGACATCATTAGGAAGCAAATAGTGTGTGGTGAGACATGATTGCTACTTACGCCAATGAATAGAGGCTGTGGTGCTTAAAGTGGGGTCGTGATGGAGTCCTCACACAACGCTAATACGGAACAATAAACAGCTGCTGCGACATGAAAGTTCATTTAAACAGAAAACAAAATGGGCCTCTTTATTCCAGTCTTCCCATTTTTAACTTTTTTTTTTTTTTTTAGGTTTTTTTTTCCAAAATGAATCTTTATTTGTGGCTAATTCAGTCACACCTGACACGTTTTGTCGAATCCCTGGACTGCCCTTCAAGGGCAGTGCAGAGAATCTTCGCTTTTTCCCTCTACCACATGTTTACCTCATGTTTTTTTCTTTCCAATCTGCAGAAACAGCGCGCTGTGTCCTAGCTGCACTGCAGGTATTGCCTGATCTTGTATGTATGTTGTTTGTTGTATGTATGTTGTTGGTCAGGTTGCACTGCAAGTGAATTTCTCCACCAAGTTCAATCAATCAATCAATCAATTTAGTCTTAAAATAACAAAAACCCCTCATCTGTTTGGATCACCTTATTAATTAGCTTTAGCATGTAACAAGCCAGCTGCAATTACTTTTCTATCTGTTCAGCTAAATTAAAACCTGAAGCTTGTTGGCCATCTTGGCATAAACTGTGTGTTTAGCATTGAAACTGATACATCTTGAGTTTTTTTTTTAAGAATTCTGTGCAATGTTTCCCTTATCACTATCACATCCATCTATCTGCCATCATTAACATGTGTGTTAGCACATATGTGTGTTTGAAACAAATCTGATCAAGTGTCTGCATAGCATAGAAACATGCAAATATGTGTATGCATGTGTAAATATGGAAAAAAGCTTGATGGCTATGTTGATAAACATGTACGTGTATATGTTAGCATCGACGTTAGCATATAGCAGGGCCAATTTAGCAGGTTTTCCATGCATTCCTTCTTTAGCACACATGAATCAAACTAAATGGATCTAACAGCGCTTTTAGGTTCTGACCAAGCGGCAACCTTCGGAGGTTAAAAGTGCAGCCTATGCGGAAGTGCATAAAACTGCAGTTCTCCCTTCATCCACTAGGGGCTCCAAAACAGAGCAAATCCCCATAGACTCCCATGTTAAAAAGGCCAACTTCATGACAGAAATAAACATGTTTACAGCCTGGTTCGAAAATCCATTTACGGTTTATAGGTCAGGTTTCCCTTCATGACAACTGTGGGGGGAGTGAATTGTTTTCTAACTCGCCCGTTTAAAAGTAATTTAATCTCGAAGTTTGGCAAATTTAGGGGCATGTCCTTTTGATTGACAGGTACCAATCTCTGGCTTCAAGTAAGAAGAACATAGAACTGCAGTTTTTAGCCGGTTAACAACGTGACTTAGCTTTAGCCCGCTTACCTCCATTTGCTGGTTAGCTCTTGTTATCTCGGGATAAGCTCGGTTAGCTCTTAGCTTCAGAAAGCTTGGAGTTCGCTCGACGTCAATCATCCACCATGACGCTCACGGCTGCCCTCTCAGCTCCACCTCTTTGCCCATATTTGTATCTTCCGGGTGAGACAACGCGCATGACGCTGCCAACATGGCGATGGTAGGAATCGCCCACCGAGCTTCAATTCAGCTCTTCAGAAACTTATGGGCGACATCACGGAGGCTCTGTTCATCTCTTTATATACAGTCTATGGTTCTGACTCATTGATTTGAGTTGCTTTGTTGAAGCAAGGATACATGGAAAACCTGTTGGATTGTGGACTTCGAAGGACTGAATTGAATACCCCTGGGATATATGGTAATACCAAATACTAGTAGTGCTTGGAGCAATGTGAAATATCAGTACTTCAGATTCTAAATATTTAATTAATTGTCATTTTAAAATATTTATATAATAGTTATTTAATCAGTATATATTGATGATAAGACAGAATAAAGTAACTGTACTATTCGGTTCTAACCGAAATTATACCCATTTGGTCGGAATTACTTCTTCCACCTGCTATAGTCACATGCAAATTAAGCCACAAAGTATTTTTATTGGCATCCTGCTCACTCAGTTTAGTTGCCAATGATGGCTGAACGCAAACACAGTCGAATTACGGCTAAGCAAACAGTAACGGTGCCCTAAGTGATGTGTGGAGAAAATGGAGAGGTATTGTAGCAACACCACAAACCTTGTTAAAGGTCTGAAAATCAATAAGAACATGATGAGGTGATGATGAAAAGATCTGAGGAGGAAGAGAGACAGACGGACTTCACTCACAGAGGCCTTTGGTGTTGCAGGTAGATACTATCCAGGAACAGAGGGAAAAAATGTGGCACTTTTGGCGATGTGAAGAGCTGTGATCTGAAATGTGCAACTTATTACTTTGAATTTTCAAAAACTCTGTCAAGGTTTTGTTCAAAGTACATCAGTATCATATCAGTATCTTTGATACCAGCCAGAATGTTTTTTTGGTATCAGATCAGAAAGGAAAATCATCTGTATCATGCTCACAGCCCAGTCCTAATTTATTTATTCTTCCATCAACTCTTCCTCCCTTATCCCTTTACACGATCTCAATCTTTTCACCTTCTTCATATTCATATTATTATGTCCTTTATCACTTTGTTCCACCTGCTAAACTTCTTTATTTTTAAGCTATTATCTAGTGAAAGGAGTCCAGAGAAAATACCCCAATCCGGAAACTCCTCCAGGCCTTCATCCATCCCTAAATACCTTCCACTAAACCTGTAAATGCATAAAGTAAATTTATGTTGATATAGATTCTGCGTTCCTTCTGAGTGAACTGGTGGATACAAAGACCTGAAACAAGTCCTGTTAATGGCCAAACTGGAGTGCAAACTGGGTAAAAAATCTGAAGAGGAGGAGAGGAGAGAGACATTACGAATGAAATCCTTTGTTGCGGTAGGTAGATGCTATCCAGGAACAGAGGGAGAAAATGTCAGAAAGTGGAAACTATCACAATGTCCACAGCAGCTAAAGCAGTTCTGATGGCTCTGTGAGCATCTTTGTGCACCATTTCTGCAGGTTTGCTCAGTATAGGGAGGAAATGAAATCTTGACTTCCTCCGATGTTGCTGCTTTCAGAAACAACACATTTTGCATTTCAACCCAAGGCCAGAAGTGTGGAAGCTCAAGGCAGCAATCGTGTTTGTATGGAAGTAAAACTGTTACTGTTTTTGGAAAGAGATTAAATAGAGTTTCGTAAAATATGCATGTGTTATGCTGATGTGAATGCACATATATATGGGTAGTAGTATTGGGGAAGGAAGGGGGGTGGGCAGCTCTCAGTGGGCACAGGTGAGGAAACCTGAAGAAAAATTAGAAGAAAAAGAAACATGGAAATAATTGCCATAAATGGTCAAAGTGAGTCATTTCCGTATGAGTGGAATCTTCTACATCAGAGCTTATTACAGATCAGTTCTTGACCTGCACAAAACACCATTTTCACAGTGTGATCTGTTTCTTCAATAAGGATAAAAAGTCATTGGGAATATTTTTGTGGTTTGTTCACACCATGAAATCACAGGCAGGATCACCTTTCTACTTTTACAACAGATGAAAGTGCTGCTGGAATCACATGGATCAACGTTTGAACGCGTGTGAAGCCACGAAGCACAGGTGTCAGGATGGCAGTATACATAACAATGAGGTTTCCAAATCAGCGTGCATGAATCACAGGGCACTGATAAGCTGTTTTCAACAGGTCTCGCTGTTTAAAAAGAGATTTTGAAAACTTCTCAGGACAACAGCCAATTCATACACTCCCAATTATATTCGTCAGCTAATAAGGCATGCACTCACCAAGCACACTGTTAGGTACACTTGCTTAACTGATTAACATCAGCCAATCATGTCAGCCACTCAGTGCATTTAAGCATGTAGACAAGGAGAAAATGCTTGATGGTACCAGATCATTGGTCTGCCAATTTCTGAAACATTTTTACACACAGATGTCTCTAGTGTTACTGGCAGGGATGTGCTGTTTTTACCCTTCAAAGTTGTCCAGATTTTAATGTTTCCTGCCTCAACACACCTGACTCGTAGTAATGGGTCTACAATTTACACAGCATCACTAAAATTGGACAGTGAGAGATCAGAGAAGATGTCTGGTGAGTTTTGATTTCAGCTGCTACATTCAGACAGAAAGGTCAGAATTTGATGTCAACAACATGAAAGCACGGATCGACTCTGCTCTGTATCATCAGTTCAGGCTGATGGAGGTTTACCAGCTTAGTACTAACTTTAAACACCACAACCCAACCTGTTTATTGTTGTTGATCTTAATAATTGATGATGTTTTGCTCCCACTTCAGATCCTGGGAGACCATCGTGGCCAGGAATCTGAAGCTCTGCAATGGACAGGGTGCTACCGAGGACTGTGAGGGGCTGGCAGAGCAGGGGGATGTCTCCTAATGTCCACAACTGTGTTCAGCTCCAGGCTGCTCTGACTGCAGCAGACCTCCACCAGTGAGGGTGGTGTCATCTGCAAACCTCAAGAGCTTCACTACGGGGTCTCTGAAGAAGCAGTACTTAGTGTGGAGTGGGAAGAAATGAAAATGAAATAAAAATTTAATTCAATTGATTGAAAAACATTTGATCAATACCAGAGGGAAATGCATTCAGTAATTGGCTCAATTTTATAGAATAAAAAGCAATAATAATTAATTAGACGATGCAGATGTAGCCTTGAGGAGGTTCGAACGGTGGCCTTTCTGTGTGCAGTTTCCATGTTCTTCTCAGCTACGCCGGCATCCGTCCAATGACATGCAGGTTAACTGGTTTCTGTAAATCAGAGATCCTCAATCCCAGTCCTTGAGAGTCGGTATCCTGCAGGATGTCCAAGTGTCCCTGTTGGAACACACCTGATTCAGACTCAGACAAGCTCTGCACACGTCTGCTAAATACACATTGATTTGCTTCAGGTGTGTTGCAGGAGAGATATTTGGAGAACCTGCAGGACATCAGCCCTCAATGACCAGGATCAAGGACCCATACTCTTAATTGTCCCTTGGAACATGGGTGAGCATGATGGCTGTTTATCTCTCTGTGTTGGCCCTGTGATGGACCAGTGGCCTGTCCAGGGTGTATCTGCCTTTTGCTAGGATATGCTTAAGCTTCCTGTGACCCTTAATTGGACTAAGTGGTTAAAAAAAAAAGGATGGATGGAGATTGCTTTGATGTCTGCTGGCAGGAATGATCGCCGGTACATTTCTGTCTTGCATTGGACTTAAAGATGCTGCAGGATGTAGTCCAGTCCCATGTTAACCCACCTGTTTGCCCAGTTGGTAAGCTGCAGGGGTCCAGTAGGTTCCCTGTGAGGAACTTCAGGTGGCCCAACGCTAGCTGCTCAAAGAACTCCATAACTAGAGATGTCAGCATGACAGGTTGGTCTGAAAAACAGCAGGTTCTTCAGAAAACCCAGTAAAGCATGTTTATTAGATTCACAAACAAACTGGAAGTTGATGGATCCAGTTGAAGCCAGTGAATGGAAGCCACCACTGTTCCTAAAAGGGATCCCTGGTGTTCCATAACATTACATGTTCTCCATCTTTCCTGCTGAAACCGCTTTGTGCTGCTGTGCTTCATCTTCTGTTGAAGCGGTTATGGAACACAACTGGGAATACAAGTTGCATTGAATTTGGAGAGATTACGTGATTCTCAACTTCAGTTTTTCAATACAATTCAACTTTATTTATTATAGCGTCAAATCACGGCAATGCTATCTCAAGACATTTTACAGACAGAGAAGAAAACACAATGAAAGCCAATTCATAATAGCCTATATAAGGAAACCAACAGATTGAGTTAGAGGGTCCAACTCAATCTCCCATCCTGAGCAAGCACACTGGCGACAGTGGGAAGGAAAACACTCCTTTTTAACAGGAAGGAAACCTCCGGCAGAACCCGGCTCAGGACAGGCAGCCATCTGCCTCTGCTGTGTGGGGGGAGTAGGACAGAAAGACAAGAGGTTATTAGGGATGCTAACCATCCCTAGCTATAGGACTTATCAAAAAGATAAGTCTTCAGCCTAGTCTTAAAGGTGGGGAGGGTTTCTGCTTCCCTAACACTAACTGGGAGCTCTTTCCATAAGAGAGGGGCCTGATAACCAAAGGCTCTGCCTCCTGCTCTGCTCTTTGAGACTCTAGGAACCACAGGTTAGCCTACAGTCTGGGAAAGAAGTACTCTGCTTGGTATATAAGGAACTACCAACGTTTTGTGTTCTGCAAAGTTGCCATCTAAATCCCTGCTGCCTTTTTTTTCCCATCTAAATTATTTCCACATGTTAACAACAGCCAGGGCTTTAAACGGACACCCACCAACCTATCAAGTGCTCACCTTGTCATTTATTGCAGGTATGAATGAGACCTATTGGTCCATTTGGCAAGTGATGAATGTAGCAAATCATTTCAGTCATTTTCCCTGGTATTTTGATTCCTACATTTCTCATAGAAACCATTTCAACATGCGCAGCGTGTTGCATTCATGGTGTGGGAGCTCGCTTCACCGTGCTTTGTGCAGGAATAGTGAACAGCCATTCCTTATTTATTTTTTTCTGCTTCTATCAAGATCAGCAGTTAATTATTCTATAATCTGTAGATAATGAAGCTTGTTTCCATGTGAAACGTTACTTTTTCTCATTACTGGAGAATCTGGCATTTTTTTAGATAAGACGCTGGTACTGGTTACCAGCTCGGTTTTCTCAAGATCATGATCTGATTAAGCTGCAAAATGAGCACACAGCACCTAATCTCATTTTTAATTGTTCACTTTGGTCAGCAGTTCTGCAACAGCACGTTATGTTATTCTGTTCACTTCCTGATGTTTAACAAAGACCTCTTTGTTTTATCATAGCTTTTAAATGTGAATGAAAGAGTTATTGAATTATAAGGAGATATATTATACCCTTATTTCTGGAAAACGATAGTCAAACAATGTTTAAGCAAAGTTGGTTTAAGCTTCCAGACTAAACAGAGTCCAGCTGAATGAAAAGCAAACAAAGTGACATGTTGAAGGGAAAAGGATAACATGCCAGTTGTTGAACGGTGGAAAAAACAAGAGTGGTTACAAGCAAAGAAAGGAGATAGGTGGAGAGTGAAGAGTTACGATTTAGAGGTTTAAAGTGATTGCTTTACTTTTTCTTTAATAAATCTTTGATTTTAGTTCAAATACTTTCAAAATGTATAAAAAAAAATGTATTAAAAAAAAAAAAGAGCACACAGAGGTTAAATGCAGTGGGAGGGGGTCACCTCTTGTTCTGTGTGAATGGAGGGCAAGCAACAAACCCCAATCAGAGGTTGTCTTGCTACTATGGTGAGGCTGTAGCACATCTTTGGTAAAAGCAGGAAACTGACCTGCAAAGCTCTGAACTGAAACATTTTAACTGGATTTTAAACCTGATTGGGTGTTGGGATTTGCAGAGGAGGGACCCAACACAGAGACACACACAAAAAAAAAGTCAAATTGTAAATTTATGAAGGATTTCTTGCTAAGTCTGAAACATGAACAGATTCAGCTGAATAATACAACTGGAAAGAAAACACACTGGTAACAGCTGAAAAGCACATCCAGGCTTTAAAAGGAGGGAGCAATCAGTATTCACAGGTGCGCAGCAGGAGCCATCAAATCAGCAACTGGAGGCCACACTCAGAGCAGCTAAAGCAGGACACAAACCCACACAGGAAAAACCCCACCAAACTCATCACCTGGAGGCCGTTCCGAACTGCTTAGACAGGTCAGAATAGACCCACGGTAATCTAGACAGGAGGAAGTTAAAGTATGGACTATGATTTCCATCTCAAATGACGAAGAACACAATGCAGCTGCATTTTTCCCAGAATGTGCCACCGAAACCATGCACCTCATGTCCTTTTTTATTTTATTACTTCATTTAAAGGGCCATGCACACTGATTACCAAAAATAAAAAGATGGCTGCATCAGATTCAGCATTAATAACATTGAGTTTGTTATTGGGTTTTAATCAGAAATTGTTCTTTAAGTTTAGTTTTGAGACTAAAATAAACAAATAAACTGAACAATAACAGTGCATAGATTGATAGTTCATATTCTGTTACTTAAAAAAATACAGTAAATTGCAAATAGGTTTTTTCACCAACTTCTGTTCCACTTTGTCTTCCTATTCCACATTTTATTTATGCATGTGCAGATTTTTTTATGCATGTTTAATACAATACACAAATTTCTAACTAAATTAGAATGACGTAACTGATCACAATGCAGCTGCATTTTTCCAAGAATGTGCCACCGTGACCATGCGCTTCATGTCCTTTTTTTACTTTATGATCAAAGGGCCATGCACATTGATTATCAAAAATAAAAAGATGGCTGCATCATATTTAGCGTTAATAATTATTATATATTTGTTATTGGGTTTTAATTACAAACTATTCTTCTAGTTTAGTTTTGAGAGTAAAATAAACAAATAAACTGAACAATAACAGTGGATAGATTGATAGTTCATATTCTGTTACTTAAAAAAATACAGTAAATTGCAAATAGGTTTTTTCACCAATTTCTGTTCCACTTTGTCTTCCTGTCCCACATTTTATTTATGCATGTGGAGATTTTTTAAGCATGTTTAATACAATAACCATATTTCTAACCATGTGGAGTTTTTTTATTTTATTTTTATCAGATTTGCAGTGTTTTGGAGCTGGTTGAAGTGCTCTCTTCAGCTCACCATCATCATTTAGGCTGTACGCCGTCTTTGAAGTCAGCCTCAAAGACCAGCTTCAAAGGTTCGTCTCTTACAAGAGAACATGTTGCTCCTTGTGTGAGCAAAATATCAATAGGACCCTGTCTCCGCTGGTATGATTTAATAGCTGCGTTACTGAAGGACTGGGGTTAAAGAATTTATAATCGGTTTTGGTGAAGAAAATCATTATCATTTGATTAGCACAACCCCAGTGTTTTACTGATGTGTACTCATTGCATAATGATTAAATACACACACTGGTTGTGTTTTTTTCTATGAGGGTTGCAGGAAGTTTTGTAATTGTTGACAGTTTGGGGTTTTATAGATTTATTTTCATTCCTCATTTATTTTAGTTCCGTTTTTTTTTTTTTTTGCCAAAAAATTCATGAAATTTGGTGGAAAGGAGGAGCGCAAGCAGCGGAGGGTGGAATTTTCATCATTTCTTACATCTGTAATTCTGATTAAAATGGCAATGATTTGGCACTGGCCTTGGTCGATAACTGTGCTGTCTGCATGCACTTTGTGTACATATGCAGCCTTTCTATGTTTGATTCTCCATGACTTTTCAGTAAACCAAGTTTTGAGTATATGGTTGCATTGATTTGTTGCCGTGTCCAGGCTGTATTTGTATTTAAAAAGCTGCGCCAAACTCCTGTGGTCCTGTTCATGCCAGTTCTATTTTGCAAAACCAGACTTTCTCTTGTGCATTTGCATCTCACACATACATACAGACACATGGTGTTATTGTTTGTTTAACTTAGATCAAGTGACTAATGAAGAAACTGATGCACATATCATGATTTCATAGATTGCGGCATCATCTTTAACAGGAATAACTTCACTGTTTTCACATCAGCCTTTAGTTGTTTTCATAGAGAAGCTCATGAATGATTATGATGCTTTTATCAGCTTTTAATTAGCAGAACCTTGCTGCTTGTAGGTTATAGGATTAGCTTTGCTCAATAGATATGTCCTTTTTGTCATGTGTTGTTGTCAAGTTATCTAATTTAAAAAACATTCTTTTTATATTTGTGCATATAAAACCAAGGAAAGGTGAGTCATTGAGCATGCTGCACATTTCCCCAGTGGAATGACAGTTTATTTATGAGTCTACCACTGGTCCAGCCCACTTAAATTTTTAAACACCTTCCCATAGACTCTTTCATGGTTTCATGATACCAATGGTATCCAATGGGGCCCACTTAGGGCCAATGTGGGGCCCACATTGGGCATACATCAAGAGTTTGTACATGAAACAAAATGCACATAAAAGTCACATAGTTGCACAACAGTGTCTTGTGTATTGCTATTGGTACCATAGCTGAGAGATGTTAGAAATGTTGTTTCACGGTGTATCATTCACAATTTTCACAATGTTACGTTGGGGCCCCTGGAACACTCTGGGCCCAAGAACCTATGCACTTTTAATCCGGCCCTGCCAGTGCCTGAGTAATTCATTCAACCAAATAGTCCGTGCAGAACTTTATTTGCTGACCACCACAAAACATATTGATCTGCAGCCCATTGGTTCTCTTCTTAACTGACATCAGGCTGAACCAATCAAACACTTTAAACCTTGTTCGGCTCTGTACAAATGAAAACTACCCGTCAGAACCAAAGAAAAGAAACGGAGGAGGTGCAGACAAAGTGCATGATTAGAAGCAAACAAATAAAAAAATGCTGCCAAATACATAAAGGGAATTGACATGTTTGCCACAGCAGGACCATCATCAGCTGCCAAGGATGATGATGATAATGGTGGAAGTTGTGGTAGGTTGAATTGCTTTGTAATTACTGAGGCTCTGTTCTGAGTAGAGACCATTAAAGCCGGTATTTATGAGCCAGTTATCAATGAACACGCTAGCTTTTTACCGAGTTAAGATACATTTATGATAACATGTCTATAAATCAGATATTTCATCATTGCATTAGCTTGTATTGTTGCATTTATGAAATTAGTTGATGTTAGTTTCCAGTAGGACAACAGCTGGATAACTGGTCATTTTCACTGGTTTACTGGTTGTGTCTCCTTGTTAAAACAACAGATGTTAAAGTCAGTTATTTTATGTCTTCATTTTACTTCCAATCTGTTCCCAGTGACATGAAATCCCACGTGTAATACCCCCGTTAGTCATAAGCGTTAACAGTGAGTCAGCAGCTTTCTGATTTTATTTATTATCCGTTCATCATGGTTGTTGGCTGATAGTCGGATACTTGAGTAAAAATGTTCAAGGCAGCTTCTGTGCAGTTGTTTTTTTTTCTTTTACAATATTTACAGTTGTTCATTTATTTACTTTTTTTCCCCCTATATATTCATAGAGAATCCAATAATCTGGACCTGATAGCAACTTTAATGAAATAAAAATATCTCCAGACGAGAAGAGCATGCACCAGATCCGGAGACTGTTCCTGCTCTTCATTCAGGAACAGTTTTCATCTGATCCATCATTTTCCATCTGTAAATATTTGGACCTAAAAGAAGGTTTATTTTTTTCATTTTCTTCCTGTCTGGAGTTTTGTACACTTGTAGATTGTATGAGTAACTGCCTTGTCATTTTATTATATTTAATTCAAAGCTCATATATGAACTGCTCCATACTGGCTGCTTTTGCTCTTCCATAGCATATGTACACACACAATAAATGAATGTGTTCCCTTGATGGTGGTAGTTTGTTATGTCGCAACAGACCTCACAATGTTTTTGTATGTATTGACATCCTGGAAATGAATGCCGCCGGCAGAGTTGTGAATTAGAAAACTCAATGAATCTACAATTGACAGAGCAATACTTTCTCTTACAAGCTGGCAAAACTGTCAATGAAGGAGCCTGCAGCTTACATTACAAAAACTTTACAGAGTGCCCTGCGGTTTTTACATTTAAACAGTCATTTTAAATGAGCAGACTTTGAAGATAGGTGATAAGACTGAAAATAGATCAAAAGATTGTCTATTATTGTAGCATCCATGAGTTCTTCCCCTCTGGCACTTACCATCTAAATCAAAGGCTGTATAGTCCCGTCTGAATTGCTTCCTAACAGTTACAGATAGGAAATGTCCTCTGCCATCGAATTTATGGTGCTGAGATTGACATTTCTGTAAATATAATGCTGCACCAGCACCATGAAAATGACCTCTACTCATATTTTTGAAAGGTCTCCGTAGTGAAAGGGAAGCATTAACAGTCAAGAGATGGCATGTACTGATTGGGGGAAGAGAGAAAATAATGGGGGGGGGGCTGATACAATGGCTTCATAAACCTCAAGTTTAGTCTTTTAGTTTGTTTTTCCCTCCGATCTCTCCTTTTTAAAATCATCCACTAGCTTAAAATACATGTGTATGTAAACCCTTGGGGCTGCTGTTAAGCAGTTGTGAGTTTCAAAGAACTGATCCTCCAGGCTTCAAATCAATAGATAAATCAATATGTATAATAAGCTAAGCGTACAAAAGGAGCAGAGATGAGAAAAACTGTTCACCTGTACTTCAAAAGGTTATCTTTATTGGTTAAAGCTAAATATATTTTTAATTGTCTTTATTATCTATTTTCTTTCCACTCTGCTGCATAGAGGCAGCAAACTAGATCCAAGCATTATTTCATTTTTTAGACACAATGGATGTGTCTAACCCTTTCACAACCCTTTCAACAGTTTCTATAACATTAGAGCTGTTTACCAGTGGGATCAAGTGATTAGGCTCTCCAAAATAAAGATAATGAGCAAAATCAGACACGAGATCCTAAAGGAGTTGAAGAGGAAACAAAGAGGATGCACGGCAGGAGCAAGACAGAGAGAAAAACAGTGGAAATTCAAACCATTTGTGATGGTTTCAGTTCTGATGCGTAACATGAGATTGCTAGCTAACAAAATGCACCAGCCCAAAGTGCTAACAAGGTCTCTGAAAGAGTACGGGGAATGCAATATTTTGTGCTTCACCGAAATGTAGCTGCATGAACACAAAGTGTCTCACGTGATCCCAGACTACTTTAAGACTGGATCATAACACGACAGTCAGCAGAAAGCGAAAGCAAGGCAGAATGGCAGTGCTTCTGGTTAAACCACCATGTTGGACTTGTCACTGTAAAAATGAGAATCAAACCACAAGCTTTCATCCATATGATTTACTCAGAGTTTACCTGTGTTACTAGTAATCTCTATTCTACCGACTGCTGCGGCTGCTGCTGCTGTAACGTCATCATGCTAAGCTATAAACACAGCACGCTAACTTATTTGATCCAATCTCTGGAGAGCGTTTTTGTTTTTTTTATTGAAATGCAAACTTTCCCTGCCTTATCTTATGGAAATTTAAATAACCAATTCAGCTCCTATACCTTGCCTCCTTTTGGAAGATCTGACTAGATTTCGGTGTTTCTCACCTCCACTTACAAGCCCATCGTCCAGTGGAAACCAGTCATCACACAGACTATTAAAACCTGGTCTGATGATGCTGAAGACACTGATAGGATGCTTGGAGGCCACAAACTGGAATGTCCTCTGTGAACACAGGGAAAGGACTGAATGTGAGACAGATGATCAACTCAACACCACTGTGGTGTTTCCCCAACAACTAACCCTGGATCACCAGTGACCTGAAAAGGCTGCTCAGCATCAAAAAGAAAGCCTTCAAGGAGGGGGATGGGGAGCTATTGATGACAACACAAAAACAAAGATTAGGAAGTGCAAAGAGGACTTCTGGAAACATAAAAGCAGCTCCAACAAAACAAGGTGGGATGTGTGTGGACTTCGACTAAAAAGAGGATCAATCAGACTGATGGTGGTCTGGACAGAGCTAATGAGCTGAGCATGTTCTGCTACAGCAGGTTCAGTTATTCTGATATGAGCAGAACCTGCTGCACACACACACACACACACACACACACACACACACACACACACCAAGATGTTGCATATCTTCCATAAGTCCTGTGGAAAGTGCATTCAGCTTTGCAGCCATCTGCTGGGGCAGCAGCATCAGACTTATAGAGACTTAAAACACTCATTAGGAAGGCTGGGTCTGGGATGGGGGAGCTTTGGAGCTCCTGGACCGCAAAGTCCAGAAAAAGGTGCTGCACAAGCTGCTGATAATTGCTGATTCTTCCATTTATGCATCACAGTAAAGAAACAATGGAGTGTGTACTGTGTGAGGCTTAATCAAGGCCAGTGTGTTTCTCATTTGATTCAGTTTCATCTAACACTAAACTGATTTCTTTGCACATTTTCAAAGTTTTAAATGAGACTGAACATCTCAGGATCTTATTCCTAATGAGAAAACAGCATGAATGGGGTTTCCTTTGATTGTAAGAGCCAAAAAAGTAAAATGTCAGAACTCCTATCTTTACAGTCATTTTTCACATAAAAGGTAACTGAAAGTCAACCATTAGTTGTGTTCTTTGTGTGTGTATGGTGAGTGTCGGTCATTGCTACCTACAATAATTGTATAGTATTATAGGAGGAAATAAAGAATAGTCTTTTATGTGTTTGCTGCCTTTGTTCTGAGAAGCCCCTGCTGGGAATTATCTGCATACTGTTAGTTTTGTAATCTGCTTCTCATCAAATAATTTACTGTGCAATTATCCTGAAGCAAAGTGCCCTATCCTGCCTTAGCAAGGGATATGATCAGCAAAGTTTCCGAGTCTGTAATGGGACTATAGGTACTATAAGCAGCTTATTGAAAATACTTAATTCCAAGGACTTCTCTCTAAAAACTGTATGCATACTGTTTCTTTCCTGTGGACCACTTAAACTGAACTGAAGAGGGATAAATAACGGCAAATTTACAGCAAAGCTTACCGTTTGTTTCTTTACAGACAGTGCTGTCAACATGGCCTCCTTTTGGTTTATCATATGTGTGATTTCAGGAATATGGGAAACATATAGTTTTCTATGTGACAAAGCCTTTAAGGTGTACGTATGGTGTTTAGTTTTTTCTTCTTGGTTTGGAGGTACTCAATAGTCATAAGTTCCTTTGGAGAATTTATGTGGAGCTACCTGGAACAGAATCACAGAAGACTGATTAAACTTAAAACCTTTAAAGTTCTCAGTAGATAACAAGATATATTGTGTATTTATACTTGTATTGCATTTATAAGTATCAGACAAGTTTCTTTTTTTTTACTTTCTCCATCTTGTTCTCTTCTTTAGCAAAAACATAGCTATGAAGAAGACAAAAACTATCATAGCTGACCACCTGCACCTCTGTTGCTCAGAATACAAGATAGTTAGATGAAGATATGCTCAATTTAAAGCAGAACCGACTTTTAAATATTGCCTGACCACGAGACGTTAGTGTATTTTTGTACTTCACTGTATGCCTTTAGTGTGAATTTTCTCATTTTTATATCTTGTTCAGTGTCAGCTGCAAACTAAAATGACCCTAAGGAATATAAAGTGATCTCAATTTCTTAAAGCTGGAGAGCATTGCTGAATCATTTCAGTCTAGAGGTCTCAGCTCATGTTGTTTGAATGCCATCATGTATACTGATGTATACTAATGTATACTGGCTTACTGGCCATTTTGCAGGTGCGTCTCAAATGCTTGTTAACACAAATAGCTAATTAGTCAAACATATCTTAACCTCTCAATGCATTTAGGCTTGTAGACATGGTCAAGATCCCGTGACCCTGAACTGGACTAAGCGGTTAGGAAAATGAATGAATGAATGAATGACATGGTCAAGACAACTTGGTGAGGTTCAAACTGGGTATCAGAGTCTTGAAGAAAGAAGATTTAAGTAACTTAGAACTTTGCATGGTATTTGGTGTTGATCTACTGGGTCTTTCACACACAAGCTAGCCTCCAGACTCACCAGATCTCAATCCAACAGAACAGCGTTGGGGTGTGGTGGAAAGGGACACAAATCTGCAACAACTGAGTGATGCTATAATGTCAATTTGGACTAAAATATCTGAGGGATGTTAACAACACCTTGTGGAATCTACAACACAAAAACTGAGAAGGCTAAAGCGGGTTGAACCCAAAACTGGCAAGGTGGACCATATAAAGTGGCTGGTAAATATACATTTAAGTAGGTATATTTGTGCATACAGGGAGGTGCTATCTTGATAAGACTATCTGACATGCATTTAAAGGCTCTAGGTAAAAAAACATTAGGCTTATTTCCTAACAGTTTAACAGTTTATACAAAGCCATCTGCTTGTGCTTGGTGCCTGTGTGGGTTTCTGGTTGTATATCTGGTTGTGGTCGGGTCCGTGATTCCCTGTACCTGCTTTCCTTAATGGTTCACCAAGAACAGCTGTGGTGTTATACTGTTTTTATTTTTCATGCATCACATTAATCTGGTAATTCAGGTCTTTAAATTAAAAAGAGAAACAATAGAAAAGCGAAAAATTGAATACAAATAGAACAGAGCAGGCTGTGCAATGCTCCCTCCAGAATGCCACCAGGAGCTGTGCCCACTCTGTATGCTATGTCGTTCTCAGTTAATCACATTAACTGAGCACTGACAAGAAAGTAATAATCACATAGAAATAGGGCAGGCATGCTTGTGGTGGTCTGTCTCTGTGGGTGGTGTTGGGTGGGGGTGGGGATGTTTGCATGCCTTGGGCGCTGCTGCATCTTCTCTTTGCATATGCATTTGGTGCACATCAAGCTCACCTGACACACAACTAGGATCTGGACAGAGAATGTATATTTATATACAGGCAAAGAATACATGGAGCGCCATAACCAAGTAGCTGGCATAGTGTACAGGAACATCTGTGCAAAATGTGAACTGGAGACCCCCAGGAGCATGAGAAACTGGAGAAGCACCAAGGCCTCAAGGAAGAAGACCTGGAGGGTGAAAGCAGAAATAGTACCCATAGTGATCGGAGCACTAAGAGCACTTAAACTTCTTTCTTCTCCCGCCTCAGAATCAAGGGGGCTTTGTAAAATCTGTCCAGGGACAACAGATGAAAATTAGCCCTTCGGCTAAATCTGGCATATTTATAAGGGATTTTTTTGTTTTTAATATGCGCTGTTTCGGCAATTAAAATTTAAAATCAAATTCTGTTTTTAAAAAAGAATCATGGGCATCATAGCATGAGTCAAAGTCTGTTTTCAAATCATATCCTCAGTCTGTGATTGGTAGACAGAATTGATGGGTTATTCTATAGCTCATGAATGACTAAGTTAAAGTAATATTTGCTTTTCCCATCCACAAAAACAGAGTTTATTCTACCTATGTAAGCAGAAAGTCCACTAATAATAATTATTACCATCACAACCTTTATTTGCTGTACACAAACAACAGATGTTACTTGGCTTTGTGGGGCTTAAGTCTTCATAGTTTGTTTTATTTTATTTTTACTATTAAAACATGGCAAATATTTTATGCTTTAAAAAAGGAATAAAAATGGTTCTAAAAATTCCATTGAAGTTTAAGTAAATGCCACTTTGCAGATTCATGTATATGTCAAAGTAAATAATGAGGGATTGACAAACTTTTGCATGCCAGTATGGAGTTGACCATATGGCATAAATGGTGTAGGATCAGTTGTCCAATGATAATAATCTGTCTTTGACTTGTATCTGATTTGAGATTAATTAGTATCCAACAATGTATGATCATCCTCCAGCAAATTATTATCACCAACTGTTCAACTAGAGTGCTTGCGTGAAGGCTAGCGGTGCCATCCATCTACCTCTCTGCTTGTTTTTAATCCCCCCTGGCAGCGAGAGGCAGTCCCGGACATGACAGCTCTCACAGCATGGCAGCTCAGCCTCATCAAGCAAGAAGCACAGTTTAAAAGAAGCACCTATCAGTTCCAAAGTTGATTCAGCATACCATTTGCACGCAGTGTCAGGCTGCTATTACTAAACTTCCAGCATATGCAATTTAAAGAAAAATCTATTTAGTTCCCAATCCAATAGTTGATCAAGATAAAACGTCTCCAGTGAGGCTTTATTTGTTGCTTGTTTGTTTAATTTTTTAAATGTGAGATACTCTCCCTCCAGCTCTCATTTCATTTGAAGACTGTTTTAAGGTGCAGCTGTCAATTAGCTCACCCTCACTCATATCCATTTGGAATAACTGACACAAGTCAATACAGGCTGCTGTCAATTGTCCTGCAGTTTTGACACATTACTGCCATGTTGACAGGTGAGCCTCTGGTCCTGGATGAAAATAATCACCAGTTGCTGTGCAAGACTGCAGTGGCACAACAAAAGCCACACCGATTTACACGGCTAGAAAACAGATCCAATAAACAGATTTATGAGGTGGATTCTGCTTACTCTGCCTAGCAGAGTCACTTGTAATTTCCCAGCAACAGTGAGGGTTGGTGGCCTTTATTATTAATTCAATTGGACCTCTTACTGTGTTGATTTGACACTGGTGTCCGCACCATTTACAATTTTTATTTTTAACAAAGTCATGAAAAATGCTCTGCAAAGTCCATCAGTTGGATTTCTGTATTCATTATACGCAGAATTACAAAAATCATCTCATCTTAAGAGCTAAGGTTCTTGTTTGTACACCTAAAATGTACTAAAATAAGCCCAATGCTAACTTGCCAGTTGGAACATGGAACTGGTCCATTTCCACTGTCACTGCAACAACATAAACGGATGGTGTTATTTCCTCAGGCAGAGTTGGACTACAGCTCCTGATAAGCTAAAAACAGTGTCAGTGTTTTCTAAAGAATTAGGCTTGTTAATTATTTTTTCAAAGGACCGCAGATGTCAACCAACACAGCTTGACAGAAAGCAATTTGCCAGTTGTATTGCAGTCAGGTAAAATAGATCAGTCTTGTTTCTTTTTTCCTGCGAGAACATCCATTTCTAAATGCTTTCCTTTGACATAAAACAGCAGTCTAGCATTTCTGGAGGCAAAACTGTCATTATTAAAACATTTATAATAAATGCTGGTAAAAGGAATAAATATTAGCGTGTTAAGCTGCATGTTTACTTATATTATATGGTTGATGTGTCAGCGTCACGTCCAATGAGCTGCATATGTGTCATTTTAAAAAGTGACATGTTCACTTGCATTCACTCACTTGCATCCCAAATAGTTAAACGACTCGAGTCAGTGCAGTTCTTGGTTAGATGTGCCGAATGCTACTGACATCTCAATTTCTTCTGCAGACATAATGCAATGCAGAGGTTATGGAGTACTACAGATCTCAAAAGAGGAAGACCCTGGGGAAGAGAA
Source organism: Telmatherina bonti (assembly GCF_933228915.1). Classification (NCBI taxonomy): domain Eukaryota; kingdom Metazoa; phylum Chordata; class Actinopteri; order Atheriniformes; family Telmatherinidae; genus Telmatherina; species Telmatherina bonti. The sequence goes on along the minus strand of NC_136614.1, from coordinate 28,549,472 downwards.
GAGCAGAGTGGGGTCAAGTGGGTCATTCCACTCCCCCACCAAAATGACCTGCTTGAATAGAAGTGTATATTTATGGAAGGAAAACGAAGCTGCTGCACTGTCTCTCTTATTTTGATCTCAGTAAGTCACAGACGTAAAAATAATAAACTGTTCATTTCAGTGAATGCACATCTCTTACATGGGATGACTGCATGTGTTGGAAAAACATAATCAGGACACAGTCCAGATAAAATCTATAAAAATAAAGTTTATCATGTTGAAAACAAGTAAAACACTGTTGTTCAGTCCACAAGGAAACTGGATTTCCAGGAAGTGTCAAAACCATAGACCGTATATGAAAGATGGACAGAGCCTCAGGCATTAAAAGTGAAGCCTATGCCGAAGTACATAAAACTGCAGTGGCCCATTTATTCACTTGGGGCTGGCTGCAAAACAGAGCAAATCTCCATAGACTCCCATATTAAAAAGGCCAACTTCACAGCAGAAATAAACATGTTTACAGTCTGGTTCAAAAATCCATTTTCAGTTTAATAGGTCAGGTTTACCTTCATGACAACTGTGGGGGGAGTAAATTATTTTCTAACTTGCCCATTTAAAAGTAATTTAATCTTGAAATTCAGCATTTTTAGGGGCGTGTCCTTTTGATTGACAGATACCCCATCTCCCGCTTCAAGTCAGAAGAACGTAGAACAACCGCGGTTTTTAGCCGGTTAACAACGTGACTTAGCTTTAGCCTGCTTACCTACATTAGCTGGTTAAAACTGTGGTCAAAACCTTTGCTTTTATTTTTTTTTCCCTTTTCATTTTTATTGTATTTGTTACGGCCCCAAACCTCAGCTTGTGTATTTCAGGAAGACTCCGACAAGCAGCTGTGCCATCATACCTCTGTGATAGGCTGCCTCTGCAGGACACACCCGACTGTTCCATCCCCTGCTTGTGATTGGCTCCTTCCTTGGCTGGCTGGCTGGAGCTTCCCTATTTAAACAAGCTTCAATTGAAGATTCAGTGCAGCTGTTCTGGTGTGGAACAGCTTACCCCTTCAGAAACCTTGAGATTTGTTGTTGTTGTTTTGTTGGCCCTTGTAGTTGGCCTTTAGATGGCTGGTTCTCTTTGGCTATTGTATTATTTTTGTGGTGTGAACCTGCAACATTGTGTGGTGACCAAAATGTTGGGAAAATATTAAACCCTTTTGTTTCCCTCAACTTATCTTACGTCTTTAATGTTGCTGCAACTCTTCCCCTAGCAGAGCTGGGGGTTTGTAACAGTATTAAGTTTATTTCACACAAGGCTTTGTCGAATCTCACATCACAACAAAACAAGACAATCCAAAGCACATTTTAGCACCCCATGACAGAAAAGGAGTAGGGAGTGTCATGGTTTCGAGGACTCTCAATGCAAAGGTTTCAACTAGCCAAAAATATCTATTAAAACAAGGTTCAGTAGGGAATTCAGGAACAGGATACGACAACAGACTGGTGACTGCTGTGGATGAGTGAACTGGCTTTAAAGGGATGGTGATGATTGTGGGCAGGTGTGTTCATTTAAATGATCAACACAAATACTCATCCATTTGATTCATATACCCTACATATTCTACTTTTATATATTCTTTTAAACTGACATATTTGCATGTCAAAAATAATAATTGTGCAAACTACATTTATGTATCACATGTTTGTGTAAAAAGTTTTCAAATGTAAAAAGTTGTGTTCAGTTTTACATAAACGATTTTTCTGCTTTTTTTTTTTTTTTTTTAATTCCCCTTACCTGAAATAATAAACCAGTCAATATTCCAGAATATGCAGGATGGTTTCTGCAGACTGAGGCTGCTACCTCACAAGGTCAGCATTGGGATCTGCTATTTTCAGCTTACTCCCTGGCCGAGCAAATTATTAGAGTACGAGTGATGAAGGCATGCAAGTTTATTTGTAGAGCACATTTCACATACAAGACCACAGCTGCACATAAGATACTAAAAGGATTAGATTGGGGGGCAGAAGATACATTAAAAATTAAATCAAATAATTAGAGAAAATCATATGAAGACTTTTAAAATAGTGTGGAAAAAAATTAAAAGAAAATAATGAAATTAATTCTATTATGAGCTATCAACAGTCTTGATAAGTTCAAAGATTTTTTTGCAGATTTCATATAAAAAACAATTTATATACAGATTTAAAAGTGTCTACTTCAGCATCAGCTGGCACTTTGGTTCACATATTTGCACCATAACAGCGAAATGCTGCGTCTTCATGTCTTTTCTGGACTAACCCTCACCCTGACCCTATCCCTCTGGACTAGCTGATCTGAGTATGTGGATCTAAGATCACTCCTTGGTTTACATTCTCTGAACATGTCAGAGATGTATTCTGGGCCTGAACCATTCTAGGATTTGTAAAACTGTTGGTAAATGAGGAAAGGTTTTAAAATCTATTGTGTGACTGATTAAAAGCCAGGGAAAAGATTTTAGAACTGTTGTGATCAGATCTGTTTCCCTTGGTTAAAACCGTAGCATCAGCGTTCTGGATGAGCCGCAGATGTTAAATTATCTTTTTTTGGGAGTCCTATTCAACAGAATTCATGCTAGCTACTTTTGCTGTTAACAATTTAAAACCGCTTGTCCAATTCAGGGTCATGGAGAAGTTGGAGCCTATCCCAACAATCATCGGGTGAGAGGTCGGGCACACCCTGGACAGGTCGCCAGTCTATTGCAGAGCACAATTTAAAATAACAGAACAAAAGAAATTTGTATTAAATAACACCTGAAAAAGTGCAGGAAGAGTCCTTAGACTGTGGCCCTTAACTGCAGCCTCTGCTTTTGCAGTCATTCCTTATTGCATAGTTGCGTTGTGGTTCTACTGTAAAATAGTAAAAAGTCCAAAAGGGTCATTTTGTTTGGTATAAATTAACCAGGAAAACCAGCTAAACCAAGGTGCAAGGCAAGCACAGGGAACAAAAGTAACCACATCAAGCAGGGGCAAAATAAACTCTGAGGTAAAACAGGAAGTCACTAGCTGATTTATAAAAACAAAACTATTGCAAACCATAACGTTCCATTTATGCCTCCTATGCTTACATCAAATCATTAAAAAATTATTGAAAAGCTTTTTAGGACAAGTCACTGCCAGACAACACAAATGCCTGTAAGGTAGTTTGTACATGGCAAAAGATTCTTCAGGAAGCACACTACATCTCAGTGTGAGACAGCACTTTTTTTTAAATAAATTAAACTTTTGCTGTTTACAGATATCACTGAACCAGCTTAAGAAAGCCCCCCAGAGAAGTAGCAAAGAGCACTGATGCATGCTACAGTTGCCCACACACACTGAGTTCAATGTCACCCCAACGTAATATGTTGTATCCTTAATCATTACGGAACAGTTACTGTTGGGTGTTGTTTCCTTACTTTGGTTTGGATTTTTCTCTGTAAAATGTCCCAGTTTTACATCTGCTGTCTTCAGTAGTTATAATGTATTTATGGTTTTTATCCTACAACTGGGTGATGAGGGAAAAGGCATTAATCAAATTGAAACTCAGTCACGCAGATACTCAACCTTAAAATACTGATTGGCATCAGGAACAAATATTCAGGATATCCCTGCAACAAACAAGTCACATTTGAGCATGAAACTAAAGCTGACAAGGTTTTATTTACAGAAATGCATCATAAAAATGTAAATACTGAAATGTCAAAAGCTGCAAGTCATAAAAGAGAGCCAGCGGCCATGATATGGCCATGGTACCCATTGAAAACACTTTAGTGCTGTCAAGCGTTCCAAGCGGGTTTGAAATTCCTTTTGTAAGAGGTGTGTTGAATCTTTTCAAAAGCTTGACACAACATCTGAGAGATTGGCTTTTATTTGGCTGGAGCCATGTGAACATGACTAGCTGGAGTGTTTTCAAGTGGCAGGGGATACCGTCTTTAAAGTAATAACGTCATCAAGAGCTGTCAAATAGGCAATAAAAGGATCCTACCTCTCTTCACAATTGACTGCAGGCATGTGAGTCATGTGTGATGTGTTTGTCATAAAGGCCGTTGAGAGTTTACTACAAGAGGTGGTTAAGCTTGTGGTGACAGTGAAGGGTAGGCCACTCAGTCCACAAAAGGATTTCAGTGCTACAGCAACAATTTTCTACACCGATGCCAGAAAAACATGTCCATTTGAATTTGATGAAGGGAATAAGTTTGACAGCAGTTGGTAAAAAAAAAAAAAAAAGACATTATAAACCATTTTTTTCAGCATTGGTATGGATAGAAATAGATTGATGAAACAAATCAAATATCCATTCATTCATTCAATCATTTTCCTAACCGCTTAATCCAGTTCAGGGTCGCGGGGAAGCTGGAGCCTATTCCAGCAGTCTCAGGGCAAAAGGTAGGGTACACCCTGGACAGATTGCCAGTCCATCGCAGGGCCACACAGAGACAAACAACCATTCATGCTCACACTCACACTCCTAGGGGCAATTTAGAGTACCAACCTAACATGCCTGTTTTTGGACGGTGGGAGGAAGCCAGAGTACCCACTCATACATGGGGAGAACTTGCAAACTCCACACAGAAAGGCCACTGACCAAACCTTGCCCAAGCCAAGGATCAAACCAGCAACCTTCTTGCTGTGAAGGTCACAGTGCTAACCACCATGCCACTGTGCAGCCCAAATCAAATATCAATCCATCCATTTTCTTAACTGCTTTGTCCAATTAAGGGTTGCAGGGAAGCTGGAGTCTTTCCCAGCAATCATTGGGTGTGTGGCAGGGTCCACCTTGGACAGGTTGCCAGTCCATCACATAGCCAACACAGAGACACAAACTATTCAGAGCCACACTCACTCCTCGGGACAATTTAGAGTTACCAGTTAACCTTAACATGAATGTCTTTGGATGGTGGGAGGAAGTCAGAGAACCTGGAGAGAACCACCGTATCCACGTGGAGAACATGCAAACTCCACGCAGAAAGGCCAGCATTCAAACCTCCCCCAGCAGAGACTCAAGCCAGCAACCTTCTTGCTGTGAGGCCACAGTGCTAACCACTATACCCCTGTGCAGCCAACAAACCAAATAGTTGGTCAACAATTAAATTATAATATTTTTCAACAAAAAAGTGGAATTAATCTCAGTATTTGAACATTATAGTTTGTGAAATCATTAAAAAAAAAAGCATCTGAAGCTTGAAGAAATATCTTGGTGTGACAATGCTGAAAACATAATCCTGATGGTTTTCACATGATGTCCCATACGCCTCATGGTTGTTTATAATATGAGGTGTTGGACACATACATGTTGGTCTTCAACGCATCTATGGCAAACATGTAGTAGGTCATAAAAACGTGCATAATGTTTTTGTTGTTTTGGGAGGGTTAGCTTGGGCTACCCCCAGGACTGCTTGTCTTGTGACTGTCTGACAATAGGCACTTTAAGTTTTGCTCCCCACGCTGCTGAAGCCCCAAAGAGGATTTTTCTCTAAAGGCCGGTTCCAAAGCCCAGATAAATGCACAGGGTTGTGTCAGGACGGAAGGGTATCTGGCATCATGCATGTACCAGTTCACCTGAGCGATGATTTGCTGTGGTGACCACCTGAAAGGTAACAACATGTTTCTAAGTTTGGTTGTCCAGTTGTACAAATTGTTAACTTATCTAGGTTACTTCAAAGTTTATTGTAAAGTTATAAGATTGCTCATGCGAGCCAATGTAATGTAAAGGCATCAAGAAAATTGGCTTGTGAAGCTTTTTTTGGGATGTAGAAAGAGTCAAAACGAGCCAGAGTTTGGTTAAAGGTTTAAAGGTTTATAGTCATTTTTTATTGTTGGTCATGGTTTGTTTACACTGAGTAAGCAGCACTGACACCATTAAAACACTAAAATAAACCATTGATTCAGCCTTCAGCTGGTGCAGCATTAATAACACTGAATGGCCTCTGCAACACAAGTTTGTGTGTTTTGTGAAATGAAAAATTCCACAAAGGAGACAACGAACCTTTGAGCTACTAAAATATATCAAACAGGACTGGAAAGCATTACACTTCAATGTCAAACCAACACACCAAAAAAGTGTACTGTATGCAGACTAATTAAAATAAAAATACTAAACAATCTTTTCTTATCTACAGCTGTTGCACATGCATCTGTTGTCAGTATTACAGATTAAGATATAATATAAGGAATTTCACTGAAAGACACAAAACTCATTTCTTATCTTTCTCAGTTTTATTCTGTGAAATTCTCACTTCTAACCCAGAAAACCGAAATGGAATGAAATTTCAACCCCGACTTTGGCTGTTGTTTTTCAGTATCACGTCCCCCCCCGACCCCAAAATGATGACTAATTTGGAGTCTATGTTGTATCCTTTCTGTACTCTGATCTCTGTCCAGTGAGCAAAATTCAGTCTGATGTTAACTCTATTCCCTTTTACTCTCTTTCCTCTAGTAATGTCCTCTTGAATTTATCTTAAATCATTCAGTCAAGGTGCACATTCACAATAGCCAGTGCGTTAATATCCAGTTGCTAGCATCTGGGATGGTGCGTTAAGTATAACATGACTCAGCATCCTTATGACAAACCCCCAGCTCACCGGAGCAAATGGGGGGGAGGTTTGCAAATGTTAAACCCAGAAATAACTTCTTTGAATTAAAAGGTGTTTGTTTTGCAGGCATAAGTTTGCCCGTGACAAGTCGGCAGGAATGAAGGTATCAGAGCAACATCACTCAAACAACAACCGAGTGTCAAAATTACTCAAAGCAAGATCCGCAGCTAGAACTGTGACAGTGCACCAAACACCCCTACTGGGCTCAAAAACACAAAGATATAAAATAGTAATCTGTACAAATCCACAAAACCACTTTCCAAGCTGACAACAAAGGCAAAGTGAGGCAAACTGAGCGATCAACACGGAGCTGCCCTGATTGTCGGTCAGCCTGCTCCTTAAGTAGGGCTGATGAACTGAGTCCAGGTGGGAAGGACAAAGATCAGCCACTCCTAGATAGGGTGATGGTACAGCCAGCCAATCACAGGGACAGAGCAGTGCATCATAGTCAGGGAATGTAGTTAAAGCAGACAGCCAATGGTCTAGATGGGACTGCACAGTTGATTTTGCATAAAGTGGGGGAAAGACGTAACAGTCCTTGAAGCAACAGCTGTAAAATGTGGTTTCTCAGCCGTGGGAGAAGCCTGATGGGCAATGGAAGCTACAGGAATGTGCATAATAAATGTCACTGTGCCATCCAGATGAGTCAGAAAAGTTTAATATCAGAAAGTTGGGATGCAGGAAGGGAATAATTGTGGTGAAAATACTAAAAGAAAAACTTAATTTATTTTTCAATTACAAAATCATTTTATTTTTTAATCAACACATTTGAAAATGAAAAACAGAAAAGTTCCCATGAATTGGATTTCATCTTGCACATGAAACGTGCAAATACAAATAAACTTGCCTTGTCTTGCATCACATAACTCACCGAGATGTATGAGGTGTTTTAGAAACAGTGTTAAATGTGATTTGTTCTGCAAAATAATTCCTCTGGAGGTCAAATTATTTCAAACTCCAATCAGTAAAAGGTGTTTTTGTACACACGTTCTCTCAAATGTTCTTCAGCGTTGTGTGCAGTGACGGTGCTATTTATGTCAGACAAATTGCAGCTGTTTAGCTCGTTGTCATCTGTGTCTATTGTATCTAAAAGGACCACCTGCTAGCTAAAAAAGTGTGGTGAAAAACCGAGTAGGGTGCGACTCATAATTGCCACTCGGGGGCTGGTAAATAACAGCGTGCTGTTTCAGAGGCTCAGCCCTGCCACCATAATAAGCCACAGTGTTGTTTCCACTTTTCATTAGAGAAGGTCAGAGCTAATTTAGGACATTTTGGGGAGAGACGAAGAGAGAGAGGGGGGGAGGCGGTGAACATGTGACAGGAGAGGATAAGATGGGTGACAGCATGGAAGGAGGCATTTCGCTTGATATCAAGAGGATGGTGTGTGTGTGTATGTTGGGTTTTTGGGGACGTGTAAAGGACAACAGAACTAGGGCAAACACACTCATGCCATTTCGATTCCTGCTCTGTCACAAATATGTGCACCAAAAAAGTGTTGCCTGTGGCGGCTGATGTCAGTAACCTGTGCTGCTGTAATCCATCGCCGATGACACAAATCACACAGCAATTTGCACTCATCAGTGGCAGGAGTGCAGCATTAGAATGATTTAGTATGTGAATGTGCATTACAGCCCTAAGCCAGTAATATACTTGAAACAAACTGCTGCTGAACACGACGTGAACGGCGAATGTTCACTGCATCTTGAGGAATGTTTGGTTAATTATAGGGCTCGTCGTTTCAAGGAACTTGCTCTGTGCAAGCTGAGTATGAATTAGTAGGAAGTTTGACGGTATGAGACAGCAGGTGCAGTCTGCTGCTTCAAAATCCCTGACTCTGAAACCTATTTGAAAAATTTGAGGCATATAAATGTGATTTCTAGGAGGCATTATGGGTTATTGCCACCTGCGGGACCCATCTGGTGTCTTTCTTCAAATGAAATGAATTTTCCAAAGTGTTTTTCCCATCTCAAATACATTCTGCATCAGGAAAGAGAAACGGCTAAGAATTGCCAGCTTTGATAGCTAATTAATGTACTATTTTATCCAAGAAAAAGAAAATAATTTTGGTATAAAGCAGTCAGCCCGGCCCTGAAATGAAGTATGTACCTCTATACATGTCTGAAATCTGGAGGTTTTAGGCTGTTTTGTGCATCCAGGTAGTATTACTGCATCACCAGTACATAAATATTCATGAGCATATAAAGCCATATGTATTCTTATGTGAGATATGAAGAAGGAAAATGAAAGATGTTAAAAACATTGAATTGGATGGGACTCATTCCTGTGCCTCATGGTAGAGTGATTAAGAGAAGGATATCACAAGTGAACAATGTTATCATGAAGATATATGCCTGGCCAAAAATTTTAAAAAAAAAAAAGAAAGAAAAAAAAAAGCCCATAAATATATATTTTTTTTTAAAAAAAGTGTTGCATACTAATATTTTGTTGGACCGCCTTCAGCTTTGATCAGTGTAATCGTTCCAATAAGCTTCTGCAATGTCACAAGATTTATTTTCATCCAGCGTTGCATTAATGTTTCACCAAGATATTTTATTAATGATGGGAAAGTCAAACTGTGCAAAGTGTTCTCCAGCACATCCCAAAGACTCTCAGCGGGGTTCAGGTCTGGAGTCTGGGGTTGCCAGACCGTGTGTGAAAATCATGTGACATGCAGCCTGATGAATCCTGCCGTTGTCATCTTGAAATATGCTCACGTAATCAGGAAAGAAAACATTCATTGATGGAATAACCTGCTCAGTCACTGTATTCAGGACGCCCCCCCCCCCCCCCCCCCCCCCCCCCCGCCTCCACAGGTTGGTACAGCAGACACAAGGCATGATGCCTGCATTGTTTCATCCTCCTGTGTTCTGCTTCTAATGCTCCCATCGCTCTTAAAGAGGCTAAATCTGCACTTATCATATCACATGACCAGAGGGAGAAAGTAACTAATTACATTTACTCACATTACTGTAATTCAGTCGTTTTTGAAATGGGTAATTTTAGTGAGTACATTTGACCCGTTTTGACGTTGGAACCCCACCCCTCCGTTACTGAGTGAAAAATGCAGGGGAAAAATCATCAGTCTGAACAGGCATGATGCCGAAAGACACGGAATGTTCATCTCCACTGCTAATCTACTTTGGTCACGTTCGACGCCCACTGAAAGGAAAACGTGCAGACGTGTGCAGGTTTGAGCGGGAGGAATTCACATTGGTGAACTGTTTCAAAGTTTGCTAAAAACAGAGTCGGATTGGATTCATGTCTCATCAGTTGTTTACCTCAGATAACTGAAAGTAACTAAGTAACTTTTACTCAAAGTACATTTTAAATTTAGTATCTTTTTACTTTTACTCGAGTAGAAAATGAGCAAGGTACAGATACTTTTGCTTAAATCCAAGTTTTCAGTACTTTTTCCACCCCTTCACATGACTTTTTCCATTGTTCCCGTCTAATCTTTACGCTCCCAAACCAATTCAAGCCTTTTTCTCCAGTTAACCTCGTACAGCTTCACAGCTGCTCAGGACCAAACTCGCCAGTTCCCTTGACTGATATTGTCTACAAGGAAATGTTCAGACTTTCACTATTAAATAGCTTTAAGCTGGGCTGGTGTGTGTTTTTTTAGCCAAATATTTAAATGATCAACGATCATTTTCATTCAGGATTTTTTTTAAACCAATTTTCTTCCTGGAAGATGACGGTCTCCCCACTAACCTTCCAGTTTTTAATAATGTCTTGAACAGTTCTTAACCCAGTCTCTTAGATGTTTTCACTTCTTAATGCTGATGATTTTACCTTCTTCTCTTCAATCACATGCAGTGATGTGTCTTATTTATCATTGTTGTTTAAGAAATGAGAAGCCACACGTTGCATCACCTCAGGGTTACATAAGTTGTTGCCAGCTGAAAGATAATCCTCCATTAAATAATTATCCAATAGGAGGCTCACACTTGTTCTCTTAGTTAAATCCAGGTGCCAACATTTTGTTGTTGTGCAGGCAGTGTTTATGCTCCTCAATACATGATGCTAGCAAACAGAAATAAATATGATCTTCAAACACAGTGTCCTAACCCTTGCATCATAGTAAAATATCTCCACTTTGTTCTTGTCAGTCCAAAGGAAATTGTTTCAGATGTTTTGAGGTTTGCTTAGATGCAATCTCGCAAACTCAAGGCCTGTTTCCATATTCTTTAAGGTGAAAAGAAGCTTTCCTCAGGCAACCCTTCCAAACAAGCCATTCTTGTTTAGTCTTTTTCTAATTGCACCTTTACGAGCTGCAGTGAAAATTTCTGCAAAATATAGAGATCCGGCATGTCAAATGAAAACTAAATTTTATGTTGTTTTTTATTTACTGGCCACAAGGTCAGTCTGTCGTGCAGAGAGCCAGAGAGCTGTTTGCACAAAGGCAGAGTCTGTTTTGCTGTGCAAAGGATCTTTTACACACAGAAACAGGGACTATCAAGTCATTTTTACCCAATTCAAAAGACAAAGTGTGAGAGCAAAGTCACTGGATACGTTTGGCAACAGAGCAGGAACACTGTGTACTTAATGAAGAAAAATCACTTTTCCTTGTAGAATTATCAAACTTAACCTGCAAAGTGAGGCCTGTAAGCTCTGAGCTGTGGCTCTTGTTGTCATACGTTGTCCGAATATTGTACAGTCTGACACTGACTTGCTGGAACATCGACTGCTTGTTGGGCACATTGGAAGCACTGAGGACGGACTTCGTTTCTTGATAAATCGGTATACTGTGTCATGTTGTGCAGCTGTGCTTATGTTTAACACATTTACCTCCTATTTTCTTTAACACATTACTGCACCATTTACTCTAAAATCTGGTTCAATTACTTCTTATGTAAAAGTTGAATCGTTAAACATGTTTAAATGCACTTGGTGGATTGTTTCTCAAAATGAGTATATATATTTATATGTATATATATAAACATATACATATATATATATATATATATATATATATATATATATATATATATATATATATATATATATATATATATACAATATATATATATATATATATACAATATATATATAATAAAATAATGAATTGCACATGTTGAACACATGAATTACGTAAAGATTTCCTTCATGCAACATAAATTGGACACCACGACTCTTTGGAATGGGCTGCATTACGTCATCAAAAGCAGACTTGAAATTTTCTTGCATCTGTTTATACACGACTGCTTATACAAGGTAGAATAAATTGTGTGCATGTTTTTTTTCTATAATCGTAATGCTGTAATGTTTATGACTAGAATCCATCTCAGAGAGCTGCTTTCTTCCTTCCTAAATCACAACGCCACAACACGTTGCCCTGTTTTTCCCCGTGGTTTATCTCTGCATGCACAGCACTGTCATTAGAGGGCACAGGATAAGCAGAACAGAGAGGAGGCAATTACCTGTAAATTGGTTTCATTATGTATAAAAAATGTCAGGAGCACAGCTTGAGAATGGGTTACATTGTCTTCTCGAGGAGCAAAAGAAAGAAACCGTGATAGGAGGTCATTTAAGCATGAGATTTAATACATCCTCAGCACTGACGCTTTTTTTTTTCTTTTCAACTCCCCAGAGTTCTTCTGAGAATGACAGTTCCTTGTAAAGATATAAGCAGAAGGACCTCTCCAGGGGTCAGAAATAGATTAACAATCACATTTAATGAAATGTCGCTTTCGCTACTTTGTAATTGTGACTACTTGATAAAAAGAAAAAGTGTCAGGAGAGACTATAATATTCCAAATTTTTAGTTATTTCTCAATTAAGTCCCAAACCAACAACTGTAATTAGTATAAAGCAAGAGTATAAAACATTTCCAGTTGAAACTCTTCTCTGCATGTTTGGCTTTGACAGTAAAAGGCCATCACTTGGATTTAAAATATGAAAATGCAAAGAAAGCAGCAAACAATGATGATCAATTTAAATTCAGAAAATATCAAGGGTACTTTAAACATTTTATGCTTTTGTAAAAAAAAAAAAAAACAAGTAAATGTTGAGGTTGACGATGGTGTTTACAACTGGATCTCGAACCAGAAAGATTTGGGAACAAAATGCATATTGCACATCCTTCTGATTTAGATCACTGTTTAATCTGTGTTTTAGGTCCATGCAGGTGCATGAAAGCAAGCCTTAGACCAATAGGATGGGTAATTTATACAAGCTGACTCAATCAGATTCTCTCTCTTCTTATGTTCCCACCAAACAAAGAATACCCGTTTTGCTCTTTGCATAGTTCAGATTCATCTGCCAGCAGATTTTTTTTTTATTATTTTAAATGCAACCTACAGTCTGTGAGATTAAAGAAATGAAAGAGGGAACTGGAAAATGACTGCTAATGACTAGGACGTGTGAGAGAATTTGTTCAAGGCCAACTACATCGCCTGTCAGCAGGTTTTCTCCATTAGTCACAGAGGACTTTGTGGCATCAAACAACATGCATGGAGAGGAAATAAAAGGAGGGAAGCCTGTGGAGAACGCATGGAGGGGGATCACACTCTAAGATTTGCGTGTTGCATTGTAATTGTGATCGGCACAGCAAACAGCTGAGCTGCAGCACAGAATCAGAATTTGTACTGTGAAGTATGTCGAGACAGTGAAATACCTGGGAACAAAGTGGCGATGCTCAGAATAATTTTAGCACCAGCAGACAGATCACTTGGTTTGAATTTTGAGAAAAAATCCAAATATGGTTTCCTGTAGAGATGGTTTTCCTCAATGCCATTCAAGCGGCTGAGTAGAAAATAATTATTGCATGTGTGTGTGCATGACTGAGAAAAGTAAATGCATTAAAAGGTTCCCCAAATGTGATCATACAGCACATGCTCATGTCATGACACAGTCTATGTCATGATTATGTTCAAAGATTGTGACCTCTAGTGGTCATAAGAGTTGTACATATAATGTATTCCAGGTAAAACCATAGTTGTTTTATGCACATGTTTGCTGTTTGTAGAGCTGAAATATGTCCATCATCACTGCATGTCAGACTGATCACAGAGCAGTGAGTGGCCTGCGCTGTTTAGCTGGAAGAAGTAGTTTCTACCGATTCTGAAAGTTCACTTATATGTTATATAAATGTGGGGATAGGAGGAATAGATATTTCAGTTTTGATCTGCAAATCATCACTAATTAATCTTTTCAGATAACTGCTTGGATAAAAGCATAGATCAGGGGGCAGAAACTAGATTTTGCCAAGGTCAAAAGGACCTCTTTACATCTAAAACTTTTTTCTTTGTTCTTATACATTTATTTATGTTTTATATATGATACTCAAATGGAATTGGTACAATATATTTCTATATGGTGTGATCCAAACGGAAGTGTTTTTTTTTTTTTATTATTTGTATGTTTAATGTGGTGTGGGCTCTACTTTGACTTTATTGTCCAGCAGTAGATCAGAAAGTGGCTCAGGGAGATGTGGGAACTGAACTTTACATCTGTGTATAATAAACAGCTTTTTACCAAGTGAACTAAACACCAAGTGACCACCAGCACCATGTCTGTGTGTGTCATAGACTGTATATAAAGAAATGGACGGAGTCCCCGAGACGTCACCCATAGGTTTCTGAAGAGCTGAATTGAAACTCGATGGCCGATTCCTACCAACGCCATCTTGGCAGCGTCATGCGTGTCGTCTCTCAAAAAGAGGTGGAGCTGAGAGGGGGGCTGTGAGCGTCATGGTGGATGACTGACATAGAGCGAACTCTGAGCTTGCTGTAGCTCAGAGCTAACGAAGCTAACCTGGAGGAAACAGGAGCTAACCAGCTAACGGAGGTAAGCGGGCTAAAGCTAAGTCACGTTATTAACCGGTTTAAAACCACAGTTGTTCTACGTTCTTCTGACTTGAAAGGGGAGATTGGTACCTGTCAATCAAAAGGACACGCCCCTAAATATGCCGAATTTTGGGATTAAATTACGGGTGAGTTAGAAAAAAATTCTCTCCCCTCACAGTTGTCATGAAGGTAAACCTAACCTATAAACCGAAAATGGATTTTTGAACCAGGCTGTAAACATGTTTATTTCTGCCGTGAAGTTTCTGCCGTCTTTTTAACATGGGAGTCTATGGGGATTTGCTCTGTTTTGCAGCCAGCCCCTAGCGGATGAAGGGGGAACTTCAGTTTTATGCACTTCCACATAGGCTTCACTTTTAACTGCCGAAGGTTGCCGCTTGGTGTGTGTTTGTATCGTTGCTTTGGTGTATTTGTGTGTGTGTGTGTTTGAGTGTGCAAGCCTACGGCTGAAGAGAAAAACCGGAGCGGAACCACGGAGTGGGTGGCAACTTAGTAAAAAAGCACATATGTACAGTGACTTATACTGGTTTTGGCTACCGGGGCTAAACGTAAAGCATCTAAACGCAAAGAATGACCAAGTGGTGACACCACTGCTTCAGAACCCAACCAGGGATGTCAGAAATGTGTTTTAAATAAGTGACAAATTAGTGACAAATTCCCTTTTTAAGAGCACATTCACATCAGCCTTTTTGATTCAAATCCAAGTCCGTTTGCTTGGAAAGTCCGCTTCGTTTTGGAAAATCTGAATGCGGCAAACAAATTCTGATTCGGACCAAAGAAGCAGACTTGGTCCGCCTACAAACACAGGTCTTGGCTCGTTTCAAGCGGACCAAATACAGGAAGCGTACTACAAAAAATAGTCACTTCCTGCATTTGATGTAGCATTGCATTGTGGGTAATTACATAGCAATGGCATGAGAGTCCTCTGCCTCGTCTGTTGGTCACACTGCGCACATTGTTGCAGTGTATTTCTGCAGTATACTTGCATTAGTCAAAATTAAAAAAAAAAAAAACCAGCAATACCTTCGTGCTCCATATTGAACTCTCAACAGTGTTTTCTTCTTTATGCAGGTCTTGGTCTCTCTTTTGCTAAACAACAGTGCAGCGCCACCTTTGGTGGGAATGGGGATATGTTATTCTAATGTTTGGCACGTTTGGCTAAAGTGCAGCATGAATGCAATCTTGGAGCTGAGTCCCCAATCAGACCGAGTCTTGAGGTCTATCCTGATGTGAATGCACTCTAAGTGACACATCCACAAACTACCACTAATTCAGCCTCCATCTTGCATCCTACCTGTACTCTGAGCTCTCTCCAGCTGTTAGAAAGAAAGGAGGTGACAGAGGAAGGAGCCAACTATAAACCTTCATTTATGACATTGCTAACTGAAGACTTATTCTGTGTGTTTTGTGTTTTTTCCCTGCAACTGTTCCACTTATTCTTTTTTGTGATTCATTTTATTCTTTACTAAACAGAATGGTTAATATTTGGACTCAAAAGTAA
This sequence comes from Telmatherina bonti, assembly GCF_933228915.1. Lineage (NCBI taxonomy): Eukaryota > Metazoa > Chordata > Actinopteri > Atheriniformes > Telmatherinidae > Telmatherina > Telmatherina bonti. The sequence continues at coordinate 28,533,583 of NC_136614.1, read as the reverse complement.
TTGGTTATGTACGGATCTTAGAAAATACATGGTTATTCAGAAACATGTACAAGCCATTAGGCTCGTGTTTTCCTATTCAGGACTTGCAATTCCCATCACGCTGTTGCTGGAAGACAATGGATAAATAGATGAATAACCTATCCAACACTGCCACCCAGTAAACCTGGGACTCTAAACCTTCCTACTGCAAGTTCATATCATGACTTTTTTCAGAATGAAGCCTTTACCCCATCCAGATTCTATCTGGGATGGAGCTCCAGCTTCTGCACACCTTTAACACCCTCACACAGAGCACTCCTGGGTCGGTAGAGTAAATCCTTATCTCCAGCACTGGCAGAATCAGCTAAACTGTTCTCAAAGTCCCCAAAAGTCTGAAAACAAAGTCTGTTCTGCACAGGTGATGGCCCAGCACACTCACGTCAATCTCGGAGTAGATGGATCTAACTCCCTGTAACTTCACACCAAAGGACAGCCACTCTGGAGATACGGAGGCCATCGCTTGCGGCAGCAGAATGAAACCAGATACAGGAATCTAATAACCAACATATTCTGTGCAAACTTTACACAAGATCTCTGAAACTCCCAAATAGGCTATTATAACTTTTAAAAAAGATGGGATTAGAGATTAGAAAACTGGCTGAACAGTGGCATAGTGGTTAGCACTGTGGCCTCACAGTAAGAAGGTTGCTGGTTTGATCCTTGGCTGGGGCAAGGTCTTTCTGTGTGGAGTTTGCATGTTCTCCCTGTGTATGCATGGGTTCTCTCCAGGTACTCCAGCTTCCTCCCACCGTCCAATGACATGCATGTTATGTTAGGTTAATTGGTTACTCTAAGTTGCCTTTAGGAGTGAGTGTGAGCATGAGTGGTTGTTTGTCTCTGTGTGGCCCTGTGATGGAATGGCAAGCTGTCCAGGGTGTACCCTGCCTTTTGCCCAAAGCCAGCTGGGATAGGCTCCAGCTCCCCCGCAACCCTGAATTGGATTAAGCAGTTTAGAAAATGAATGAATGAATGAATGAACAACATACTGGGGGCTCTCTTTCTAGCTGCCTTGTTGCTATGGGCAACAATCTCCTTTTTGTCACAATGTTGGTGGAGGTGAGGACCCAAATGCAGAAAGGAGGCAAACAGGATGCTGGTAATGATGATTTAATTGAACAAAAGAACAACTACACTGAGGACAACTACATGAAAGGAAATGCTACGATAACTTGGATAAACCAGCAAAGGGGAAGTAAAACAAAGTGGTAAATGAACCGAGGACAACAAAACACAGGTGGACTGAATGAACTAAATGAAACCAGTCGAACTAATGATCAGGAACCGGAAAGTGTAACAGAATCCAGCAGGGAGGACAACTACAAAATAAATTCGGAAACTAGAGTTATACATGACACCCCAAATCCATACACTTATGGTCTCTCTGACCAGCAATCATCCACATCTGTTACCACTAAGCTGCAAAGCTGAGCACAAAAGGGGAAAAAAAATGGGTGTTGCCGCAAGTTATCATATCAAAATAACAACCAAGCCAAAATATATACATACATTTTAATAAATGGAAAATTTGGAAATTCCAAACATAAACATGCGAGGAAAGAAAACAGGAAAATAAATCACAACCCCAATTAGTCCCACCATGATATTGCCATGTCATAATTCATAATCATGGACTGTGACATAGCTACATTTGTACATGTCAACAAAACATATTTGTTGCACGCCTCTGCTGCCTTCGTCTTATTATGTAAACAAAAATTATTCCCTGCAACTAAAATGTGCCATACCCCTCGACTATAAACTCTACAATATGATGAGAAATCACTTTAAAGTCAAACAATATATGACTTAATCTATCACCAAAAATGACTTATTCTCCTTAAAAGAAAACTTTGAATAAGGTCATGAAAAAAATAAAAATAAAGCCAACAATAATAAGTATTTTATCTTTACTGCCCGGGGGAAGAAGCTGTAAAGCATAATAAAAAGTGAAGGGATACAATACAATGCAAGAAAAGAGGAAAGAAAAAGGCAAAACCATTACAGTGTACATAAGCTCACATATGTAGAAGTTGGCAAACAGGTTACAAACCAGTGAGAAATACTAATAAACAGAGGTAGCGGGGGAAGAAATTGTAATGACTGAGAGAAATAAAGATAGTTTGCTTTTATATTAGGCACAAATATTTCCCACTAAGTCGTAATGTGTGTTCATGTACATTTGTAGAGGGTTTTGAGCACGTACTTTAAGGGGAAGGATGGCCTACTCTGACACAAACTACTTGGTATATCATTTTTAATCAGTCTAAATGAGACACGTAAAATGCATATAAATAACAAATAATGTTTTATGTGCACTGCTTGTACACACAATTCCAGATCATATTGAGAAGACAGGTTAACCTTAATCCTCACTAAAACAAGTACGATCACATGTAACAATACAGAACTGAATTGATACCAAACCAGTCACTTGTCTTGGCTCCAGTTCAAAACAGAATAATCTTTCCCAAAGCTTTTTGGAAGTATAGCAAACATGATGAAACTCGCAGACATACAGAAAAGAAATCTGAAGAAGACATGATTCTGACGTATTTGGAGAAATGCACTTTTCTCAACGCCGGCAGGGGGAAACACTCATACTGCGAGAGTGTTTATGTTGCACTATAGAACATTAAGAATCACTCAGATTGTGTTGCTTGGTAGGAGATGTGTTGAACCCCCCCCGTTGTTCACCTCTGCAGTGTAAGATCATGCTCCGCAGGCTTCCATGCCTACTTTTATAACCCACTTCAAAAGCCAACAGGATAGACAGCATTGTCTACATCCCATCTCAGCACCATGCCGGCTTACTTCTTACTTCTCACACCTTCGCTCCTTCTTTCACCCTTTTTCTCAAGTCGAATAACCTCTCAGACTCTGCCTCCTCCCCTTACCTGCCTCTAGTTTAGCTTACACTCAGCCTCCATCGTTCTGTTGTCCAAAGAAATAATTACGGCCATTCTGGTGTGCTAAAAAATGATAACAGGGATTTCAAGGAAGGCAGTTCTTTTTACTTGTTTTTTTCTTTTTAAAAAAGAAGCAAGGTTTAGCTTAATTGTGTGACAAAAGAAGCCATGACAAAGAGCCTTTAAATGTGCATTCTGCACATGCTCCAACTGCGATAGTTGCAAAAAGAGGTCAGATCGTCTGCAAGTGATCCAATTTCTCACTGGAATTATTATCCCAATAATCAGTTTCTCAGTGAGTTTATGGCTTCAATCACTCTTTTCATGTCTTCCTTGTTAAACCATGATGTCCATTTAGTAAATGATGGCCTTTTTTAGAGCAGAGCAGATGACGGAGCAAGTTATCCTTTTAAGTGAGGCTTCTTTTTGACTGACAAATGGACACACGTGGTTCCAGCAGTTAAGAATCAGATCCAGTGGATCTTTATTTCACAGTTTGTGGTAGATACAAGTCCAAAATATTATGCTGTGCAAGTATTTCACACTGCATTCATAGAATGAGATTTCTCAGTCACACTTCCACCTTCTGTTCCGCAGCTGGGATAAAATCAATTAGACACTGCATTGCTTTGCATAAGAGGTAGGCCTTGTGCGGTGATGTTGCTGTTAATTGGACTCATTTGCATGACGCTGGGTTGCAGTGAATGTTCATACTCAGCCAACTGGAACATTAAAGCCTAATTTTCTCCTGAATCTCTCGGCTGCAGCTGCTTTAAAACTATTGTTACAAATTTTAATGAGTAATGTTAGGGAGGAATAATGCAGTCAATAATGACAATATAATACTTTAATAATAAGGGCAATAATAATAATGTTTGAGGCAGTGGCTCAGGTGGTAGAGCAGGTCGTCCAGTGACCAAACCTGCTCCCCCAGTTACCCTCCATACCTCCAGAGGGGGTATATAACCCATCCACATACACAATCATCTATATGGTGGATGAGTGTGTATGTACCGAGGTGGTCAGAGAGGCCTATAGTGTGGATTGGCTGCTACATTTTCATCAATCTGCCTCAAAGTCCCACTTACTAAGATGGAAAAGTTGGACCAGTTAGACCAGACAAAATGGTGCTAGATGTCCCAAATGTCTGATGAATTTTCTTGGTTCTGTCTTGGTTGACTCAGCACATCCATATATTTGTTTAAAAAACAAAAATCATAGGAGAGACTAAATATTTATTTTGGTCATTTACTTTTCTACAAGATTCATCAACCCTAACTCTTCAGTTTGGGTGTTTTTGATCTCAGACAAAGCAAAATATTAATTTCTGTTCACAGAGAAACTGAATAAAAAAAAGTTCCATCTGTTCATCTGCTGACGTATTGTTTTTACTACATCTTCACATATTACCGGTGCATAATACTTACTGGTTTATGTTTTCAACAGTGGCACGCAGTCTTACAATATCTGGCTTTCCAGTTGGTTTGGTTGGTCACTAGCCTCCTGATTTTTGGAAGTCAAATCAAAATTTTATTCGTAAAACACTTTTTAAACAGAATAAGCACAAAGTGCTTAATAAAAACTAATTTTGGATATAAAAACTTCACACACTCAAGTATGAAACATCAAAGTCCAATACCAAACATCTTCACACACACACATATCATCCCAATTATGCTCACATTCAACATATAACCCTACCCCTCTTTGCATTAACATAAAATATGGTTTCTAGTTGCTGTTCATCTTCTTCATCTCCAGCCGCTTATCCGGGGTCGGGTCGCGGGGGCAGCAGCCTAAGCAGGGAAGCCCAGACTTCCCTCTCCCCAGCCACATATGCCAACTCTGCGGGGGGATCCCGAGGCGTTCCCAGGCCAGCCAAGAGATATAATCCCTCCAGCGTGTCCTGGGTCTTCCCCAGGGTCTCCTCCCAGAGGGACGTGCCTGGAACACCTCACCAGGGAGGCGTCCAGGGAGGCGTCCAGGAGGCATCCTGACCAGATGCCCGAGCCACCTCAACTGGTTCCTCTCGATGCGGAGGAGCAGCGGCTCTACTCTGAGCCCCTCCCGGATGACTGAGCTCCTCACCCTATCTCTAAGGGAGAGCCCGGCCACCCTGCGGAGGAAACCCATTTCAGCCGCCTGTATATGAGATCTCGTTCTTTCGGTCATGGCCCACAGCTCATGACCATAGGTGAGGGTAGGAACGCAGATCGACTGGTAAATCGAGAGCTTCGCCTTCTGGCTCAGCTCCTTCTTCACCACGACAGACCGGCGCAGAGTCCGCATTACTGCAGACGCCGCACCGATCCGTCTGTCGATCTCGCGCTCCATCCTTCCCTCACTCGTGAACAAGACCCCGAGATATCTAAACTCCTCCACTTGAGGCAGGACCCCACTCCCGACCCGGAGAGGGCAATCCACACTATTCCGGCTGAGGACCATGGTCTCAGATTTGGAGGTGCTGATTCTCATCCCAGCCGCTTCACACTTGGCCACGAATCGCTCAAGCGAGAGCTGGAGATCACGACCAGATGAAGCCAACAGGACCACGCCATCTGCAAAAAGCAGGGACCCAATCTAGTTGCTGTTCCTTTAGCTAAAAGAAAAAAAAAAAACTTAACTAGAGAAAAACTTCTGACCTGAATCTGAGGTGAGGAAATGATGGGGATCCATCCACTCAAAGAATTGCCTCACCAACAACCACAGAAGGCCTCACCGAAAGAACCACCCATATCAGGACAGGTGCAGGACCCCACCTACCACCCAGACCAGGGCAATTTCTGCAATAACAGCCCTGCAGACTTAGCAGACATAACCCCCGATGTGGAGGATTCCCATGAGAAAAACATGACATTGTGACATGCAGCATAAAAACTGGACAAGCTGGAGGGGAGAAGATGCATTTCCACAAGCCTCTGGACAGAAATGAGTTCATTAGAGGCACATCTCATGCTGTGCTGTTTGGAGAAAAATTAAGACTGAGATGATCTCTGGACATCTGTAGAGAAGGGGTAACTAAAGTAATTGTAATCAAAGGCTGTTGAAGCTGGTAAGAAGGAGGAAGACAGTAGAAAAACTTCAGCAAAGTAATGAGATACATGCAGAGTGAGATGGAGGCAGGTGAGTCACTGGAGTGACTCCTGCAAGTAGCAGCATGTATAAAGTAGAATAGACATTTTCTTATTATCTTTTTAAGACATTGATGGGAATTCCTTCACACTCTATCAACAGATAAATTAACAATACTAAATCACATGACCTAGCTGTGTTTTTTGCTTGTAAAGATTTTATTTTATGCTGCCATTAATTATTATTAGTTATTATTAGAAATTAGTTATTAATAATCATTGGTAATGAGAGAAAAGGAAATCAGACACAAAAGTAATTCAGATATATTTATTTAATCAAATTCCAGAATTATAAAAATATATTTATAGAAATAATCAGAATAAAGATTAGGGAATGATGAGATTTTTTTTTTTTTTTTAGGAAAACCACACAGTAACATTCAAGATTAAAATGACTTTCCAGTTAAAAATGTCCATGAGTGTAGAACCGAGCATGGGCCGGTATCATATACCACTGAACAAACAGTTGTGTGGTGTGCATTTTTCTGGCAGCTTTGTGGCTAAAGTCCTATTTTAAAAATCCATCTTAACTGTTCTGATTGACTCTGCTCCTTTGCTGTGCTTTTGTTTCCTACTAGCGTAATTGGTTGTCTCTGTTGCCGCTTATTCTCTAGCACTCGGCTACTGGCAGAAAATTTGTGTACTCATCCCGTATCGCCCATGTAAGATAAATACTTTCATGATTAAATACTCCCATCTGAGAAAATCCATAAAACAAAAACTTTAGCTGAAAAGATTATGTTTTATTTAAGAGGAAATCATGAGATCTTGTTTGTTCTCTACTAAGCCAAAAGTGCACCAGACATTGTGCATTCCTAGCACCAAAACAACTAATCATCCAAAATTATATGCACGTGTGATTCTTGACAAGCATCTTCTTATTAAATCTTTTGCCACACACTGCATTTTTACAATTTCTGACCTGTGTGAATCGTCATGTGCTCTATCAGATTACCGTTCTGCTTAAAACCTTTACTACAAACCAAACAACTAAATGGTTTCTCACCAGTGTGAATTCTCATGTGTGTCTTCAGATTGCCCTGACGGCTAAACTTCTTATTACACTCAGTACAACTGTACGATTCTTTTGGAGGAGGCTTCTTCCCAATCTGATTCGGATGACACTGTGAGGATTCAGCAACACAAATGTTGGATTTCAGCTGTGAGTACCAAATGAATCTTTTGTTACATGGACTGCTGCTGAAACGTTTTTCCCCTGTGTGGACGAACATGTGCAGCGTCATTCGTCTTTTATGTGAAAATTTTTTCTCACAAAATGGACAGCTAAACGGTTTCTCTCCCGTGTGAATTTTTATGTGTAGCCATAAAGTTCTGTTTCGGTTCAAACTTTTGCCACCAAATGAGAATTGAAACGGTTTCTCTCCCGTGTGAATTCTCATGTGTGCCAAAATGCTGCCACTATAGCTGAAAGGCTTGTGACAAACAGAGCAGATGAAATGTTTCTCTCCGGTGTGGGTTCTCATGCAGCTCAAAAGGTGATCTGTACGAAAAAACGTTCTCTATCATTCGGAGCAGCCAAATGTTTCTTTGTTGGTAAAAAGTAAAAATGATTTATCATCATGTTGCCAGTTTTGCAATCAGCTTTCTTCTTTCCTGTGTGGATCTTTATGTGTCTGCTTACATCTCCACTATACCTAAAGCTTTTATTCCAGATGGAACAGCTAAATGGTTTCTCTCCCGTATGAAGTGTCATGTGACTAATGGAATTTCCCTTCAGAGAAAAACTTTTACCAGAAGAGGAACAACTAAAGGGTTTCTCTCCGGTGTGAATTATCATGAGTGCTTTCAGATGGGGCTTCCGTCCAAACCTCTGACCACATTCAGAACAGTTAAATGATCTTTCAAGATTACCACTAATGTCAACAATAGTTTTTAGAGAGTTTAATCCTGACTGAGTTTCCCTACTCTGCTCCCAGTCACCATCACTAACTTCTGTTCCTGAAGTTCCCTTGTTGTTATGAGTCTCAGGTAATAAATGTTCGTCTGAATGCAAGTTCCTGACTTCCTCTGGTTCCCAACAGGCTTCTCTCTCCTCTTCTGTTTTCATCTGTTCAGCTGTATTACTCTGTGTGGGAACACTTTGGCTGGGTTGAAGCTCCGAGTGATGCTTCTCTTCATCATCTTCACTTTTTACAAGGTCAGAACTGACTATGGAGTTTGTTGTAGCAGCCCACCGCAGGATTTGAAGTGGATCTCCTCCTTGGCTGAATAAAACTTCTTCCTGTTCCTCGTTAATGTGTGCAGGTTCCGGATGATCCTAATGGTCAATGGATCTCCAAAGCTTTTGCTCTTCATCCCCGACAATCACTTTTCGGACATCTGAAGGTAAAACTGGACCATACAGAGAGAGAGAGTAACATCAAAGTATTATGTTTGATCTAAGCATTAAAAACTGTTCTGATAAGAAGGAAAACTGAGTGGGATAAATACTGAGGGTGGTACATGCCGAGTAGTCTTATGACAGTGTACAAGCAGTTCCATTGAAGTTGTTTTTATACTAGTCTGCAGGTAAATGATATGGGCTCATTATAAAGTCCTTTTCACTTTGCAGCTGTAACATAAATAATTCTTCCTCTGCCACATTGTTCCTACTTCAACATGCCTTTTACCTGCGACTCAAATGGAACAAAAACAAGCAGCTACATGGGTATGGTGTACTTTTCTCCCCCCCCCCCCCCCCCATGCAGAAGCTGCGCTGATCTGCCAGTATGGTTTAGACATAATCTTTTATGGAAACTGACAATATTGAGGTATCTTTACCTTAATTTAATCATGGTGTTTAATTAATTGTGAAATGAAATAATCTTGACATTCTACTCCCCAGACAATAAAAGTGAGTCCTAAGTTGCCTCTTGTCTTATCTTTCGCTCTGACTTCTTCATTTCCTCCATTCCTCTGATAATGTCCTCTTACGTTTCTTTGCTGAAACATACAAAGTGTGTGTTAATAACTTCCTCGTCTGTGACGCAGAGGGTAAAGCAAAACTCAGCTACAAAGCCACGTGGCGTCCCTGAACCACAAGTTATGAAGTGTGGTTTCTTAGTGTCAGGATGCTGATGAACAGCAGTGGCTCCAGAAATGTTCATAATAAATGCCACTGTGCCATCAAACGACTCAGCCACAACAGGCTTAAAAGTTACACAGTGCATCTTTAAGGATTTCACTTTGTTATGCTTTCCTACTATTCAACAGCGGCAATGATAATTATTGTCAACTTCATATTTTTTTGTACTCAACTTAAAAAAATATGACCATATTTCCATAAGCACCAATTGACCTGACAAGTTATAAGGCAAGGAAAGTTTATTTGTATAGCACCTTTCATGTACAAGACAGTTCAAAGTGCTTTACATGAAACATTAAAAGCATTACAGAAAAAAAGAATAAAAGGAAATACAAATAACAAAATCATAATATATGAATAGAAACTTAAATGCTGTTTCTAGACTTCACAAAATAGAATAGAAGAACTCAATGATTCCTAAAACTTGACATCTCTAGTGATCTCAAACCTCAGTCCCTACATACCTGCTGCCCTGCAGTTTTGTTTATTTATCTCTTTTTTTTTTTTTTTTTTTACTTTTTCCATATGATGGAATCATATGTGTGTGTTGGAGCAGGGAAAGCAGGAAAAGCCCTGTGATGGACTGGCGAATGTCCAGGGTGTACCCAGCGTCCCGCGCAGTAATTGCTGGGACAGGATAGATTGGGGTCTCAGTCTTACAGCTTGATACAGTGCAATCCAATGATTCATCAAAAGAATCTCCTCTTCCAGTGTGACTCAGCAATAAGAACAAAGCATCACTATGTGTAGTGGGTTTTCTTTGTTTTTTAAAGCCATATGCCCAGAAAAAAAAAAGCAAATAAACTGCCGGATGTCTGCCAGTTTGCGTTTTGTTTCTATGCTGCCTCGCTTTTTGTTTTTTTTTAAATTATTATTATTTGTTTGGGGTTTTTTTTGGTTTTTTTTTATTGCCTTGACAAAAATCTGCCTTATACTGCTTATACTGCCTACCAGGTAAGGGTACATATAGTACATACATACAGACAGACAGATAGGCTGCAATAATGGGAGATCATCTGCTATGTTTAGATCTCATCACATGTAAATGTTTCTTAAAATTTCTTTTATGAAACACAACTGTAAAGTTCTTATAAAAATGATTTATTAATCAAAAATAAAAAAAGTACTGAAGCTTTGACAGGCTATCAGCAGTAGAACTTGAAGACGTTCAAGTCTCCTAAAAAAGTTGTTAACAATCACACAGTTGTTAACTTGGATAAGAGTGCTTCTGCTTCTTACTGTTTCATATGAATGGCTCAGATTGTTTTCTAACAATTGCTGATATTTTTGATATTCTTTTCTAACTTTGTGACCGTCTATGGGTTAATTACAGGATGTGTGTCAACTTTTTTGGGCAACTTAATAAGCTAATTAGCATAGCCGGTTGTTAGCATTGCAGAGCAGTGATGTCTGCAGCCGTAGAAAGAGAACAAACTTTCTGCCCGAAGCTTTGTATCAGGATCGAAAGCCGCATTGTGTGTGGTTGTGTGTGTTGTGTGTCTCCGTCTGAGTCATTCTAAACAGCTGCTGGACATCTGTGATTAAATGGGTTTAATTAGTGGATAGACTGCTCATCATGTGGATCATCACTTCTGTTAAAAGTTCATTCATTCATTCATTCATTCATTTTCCGAACCACTTATTCCAATTCAGGGTCGTGGGGAAGCTGGAGCCTATCCCAGCTGGCTTTGGGCGACAGGCAGGGTACACCCTGGACAGCTCACCAGTCCATCACAGGGCCACACACAGAGAGATGAACAACCACTCATGCTCACACTCACTCCTAGGGGCAATTTAGAGTGACCAATTATCCTATCATGCATGTATTTGGATGGTGGGAGGAAGCTGGAGTACCTGGAGAGAACCCACACATACACGGGGAGAACATGCAAACTCCACACAGAAAGACCTTGCCCCAGCCAAGGATCAAACCAGCAACCTTCTTACTGTGAGGCCACAGTGCTAACCACTATGCCACTGTTCAGCCAGTTTTCTAATCTCTAATCCCATCTTTTTTAAAAGTTATAATAGCCTATTTGGGAGTTTCAGAGATCTTGTGTAAAGTTTGCACAGAATATGTTGGTTATTAGATTCCTGTATCTGGTTTCATTCTGCTGCCGCAAGCGATGGCCTCAGTATCTCCAGAGTGGCTGTCCTTTGGTGTGAAGTTACAGGGAGTTAGATCCATCTACTCCGAGATTGACGTGAGTGTGCTGGGCCATCACCTGTGCAGAACAGACTTTGTTTTCAGACTTTTGGGGACTTTGAGAACAGTTTAGCTGATTCTGCCAGTGCTGGAGATAAGGATTTACTCTACCGACCCAGGAGTGCTCTGTGTGAGGGTGTTAAAGGTGTGCAGAAGCTGGAGCTCCATCCCAGATAGAATCTGGATGGGGTAAAGGCTTCATTCTGAAAAAAGTCATGATATGAACTTGCAGTAGGAAGGTTTAGAGTCCCAGGTTTACTGGGTGGCAGTGTTGGATAGGTTATTCATCTATTTATCCATTGTCTTCCAGCAACAGCGTGATGGGAATTGCAAGTCCTGAATAGGAAAACACGAGCCTAATGGCTTGTACATGTTTCTGAATAACCATGTATTTTCTAAGATCCGTACATAACCAATTACTTTTGAGTCCAAATATTAACCATTCTGTTTAGTAAAGAATAAAATGAATCACAAAAAAGAATAAGTGGAACAGTTGCAGGGAAAAAACACAAAACACACAGAATAAGTCTTCAGTTAGCAATGTCATAAATGAAGGTTTATAGTTGGCTCCTTCCTCTGTCACCTCCTTTCTTTCTAACAGCTGGAGAGAGCTCAGAGTACAGGTAGGATGCAAGATGGAGGCTGAATTAGTGGTAGTTTGTGGATGTGTCACTTAGAGTGCATTCAAATCAGGATAGACCTCAAGACTCGGTCTGATTGGGGACTCAGCTCCAAGATTGCATTCATGCTGCACTTTAGCCAAACGTGCCAAACCATTAGAATAACATATCCCCATTCCCACCAAAGGTGGCGCTGCACTGTTGTTTAGCAAAAGAGAGACCAAGACCTGCATAAAGAAGAAAACACTGTTGAGAGTTCAATATGGAGCACGAAGGTATTGCTGGTTTTTTTTTTTTAAATTTTGACTAATGCAAGTATACTGCAGAAATACACTGCAACAATGTGCGCAGTGTGACCAACAGACGAGGCAGAGGACTCTCATGCCATTGCTATGTAATTACCCACAATGCAATGCTACATCAAATGCAGGAAGTGACTATTTTTTGTAGTACGCTTCCTGTATTTGGTCCGCTTGAAACAAGCCAAGACCTGTGTTTGTAGGCGGACCAAGTCTGCTTCTTTGGTCCGAATCAGAATTTGTTTGCCGCATTCAGATTTTCCCAAACGAAGCGGACTTTCCAAGCAAACGGACTTGGATTTGAATCAAAAAGGCTGATGTGAATGTGCTCTTAAAAAGGGAATTTGTCACTAATTTGTCACTTATTTAAAACACATTTCTGACATCCTGGTTGGGTTCTGAAGCAGTGGTGTCACCACTTGGTTATTCTTTGCATTTAGATGCTTTACGTTTAGCCCCGGTAGCCAAAACCAGTATAAGTCACTGTACATATGTGCTTTTTAACTAAGTTGCCACCCGCTCTGTGGCTCCGCTCCGGTTTTTCTCTTCAGCCGTAGGCTTGCACACTCAAACACACACACACACACAAATACACCAAAGCAACGATACAAACACACACCAAGCGGCAACCTTCGGCAGTTAAAAGTGAAGCCTATGTGGAAGTGCATAAAACTGAAGTTCCCCCTTCATCCGCTAGGGGCTGGCTGCAAAACAGAGCAAATCCCCATAGACTCCCATGTTAAAAAGACGGCAGAAACTTCACGGCAGAAATAAACATGTTTACAGCCTGGTTCAAAAATCCATTTTCGGTTTATAGGTTAGGTTTACCTTCATGACAACTGTGAGGGGAGAGAATTTTTTTCTAACTCACCCGTAATTTAATCCCAAAATTTGGCATATTTAGGGGCGTGTCCTTTTGATTGACAGGTACCAATCTCCCGTTTCAGACTTCAAGACTCGGTCTGATTGGGGACTCAGCTCCAAGATTGCATTCATGCTGCACTTTAGCCAAACGTGCCAAACCATTAGAATAACATATCCCCATTCCCACCAAAGGTGGCGCTGCACTGTTGTTTAGCAAAAGAGAGACCAAGACCTGCATAAAGAAGAAAACACTGTTGAGAGTTCAATATGGAGCACGAAGGTATTGCTGGTTTTTTTTTTAATTTTGACTAATGCAAGTATGCTGCAGAAATACACTGCAACAATGTGTGCAGTGTGACCAACAGATGAGGCAGAGGACTCTCATGCCATTGCTATGTAATTACCCACAATGCAATGCTACATCAAATGCAGGAAGTGACTATTTTTTGTAGTACGCTGGCCACTGACCAAACCAGCCAAGGATTGAACCGGTGACCTTCTTGCTGTGAGGCCACAGTGCTAACCACTGCGCCACCGTGCAGCCCGTTAAAAGTTTCAAAGCTTAATCTTACATTGAACATTCAACGTGTTTATGAATTTGTACATTACAATAACTTTCAAGTTTTTTTTTAAATATACAGATATTTATCTAATAACACATTATTGAGGGTAGATTTGTCTCATTTTGCTGGGTGCAGAAAGTATGAAAATATTTTTCTCTTTTATTGTGAAGGTCTGGAATGAAGAGGAAGTAATATTCTGCAGACGTGCATTCTGCGTCAATTAAATGTGCCTGCTCCATTAGCAAAATGAATTATTATTATCAATCTATTAATTTTCTTAACCGTTGAGTCCAAATTAGTTATTATTATTATTATTTCAATATTATCATATAATTCAAGAATATAATTGATGCAAGAACTCATTAAAATACAAAGTAAGCCTTTCTCTTCGAACTGAAGTGATGTTTTTACATGTATTTTGGTTTCTCAAGTTTGATACTTGAGGTTTTTTTTGTTGTTGTTTTGTTTTGTTTTTAGGTTTGTCCTTCATGCTTAATGATAAACATAATTATAATGTGGTAATTTTCTGCTTTTGATTCCATTTATAACTACTTGAGTCAAGTGATTTTGGAGTCACTACTCAGACATCCCTTTTGTCACTGACATGATCATCTAAGCTTTTAATTCCTGCTTCGCCTCCTTTTTCTTCTGGCATCTTACTGTCTTTTAGTGTTTTTATTAGACATGCAGCAGCTGCTGGCAAATAAGGAAGAGCTTAATACAAAGCGATTAGTAATGGGCAAAAGTAAGGACAGAGAAGAAGAGGACTGGAAGATCAGGAGAAGACAAAGATTCACAAGCAGGAATTAATGACAAATATTGACACTTTAATAATCCAGAGAATAATAACAGTCAGACAGAAAGAACACACACACACACACACACACACACACACAAAATTCTTTCCAATAATGAAGAAAATAACTATTCGGCAGTATTTAAGGCACTTCATGCAAGAAAAGATTTCAGTTTTTCTTTTTGTTGTGAAACTTTTTTTAATTTAACTTTGCTTAAATATCAACTGAAACACCATACAAAAAATGAAACTGTTTAGTTCCTATATTTTGTAATGAAACACTTACAAGGAAAGGAAATCTAAAAAGCCACATGACGATTCCCACAGAAGTGACATCTGCTAGCTGCTTCGCTTGTGGTGAAACATTTGCAAGGAGCAGACATTTTAAGTGCCATATGTTGATTCAGCAAAGAAGAAAAAAGCCAGAGTGCAGCATCTGTTTCAACACATTCAGGTGGCCGTACCACAGCAAAGTCCACAAGTGTGGTTGTAAATCATCACAGCTTCATGTTAACCAAAGTAGTGAAAACAGAGGCGAAGAGAGAAACAAGAAGTCAATGTCTGTGAAGAACCAGAGCGAGGCAGTCTGAACCCTGGCTCTCACTTATACTGCGATCCGCTTCAGTCGCCCCACAACCCTGAAGTGAAATAAGAGGTATAGAAAGATGAATAAATGAATGATATGAAAAAAGAAATTATCCTTACTGATAATGACAATGATTTTTGGAAAGAGATCAAAAATCATCCCTCAGATCTGGTGTTTCTGAAACATAAGCGATCCAGCAAAGTCAATGCAGTGTAGGGCTGCAACTAACGATTATTTTAATAATCGATTAATCGGACGATTATTTTTTCGATTAATCGCTTTTTAAACTTACATTTTAGTTTTACCATTATTTCTCCCAATTAAGTTTTTGATAAAGCATCTATATCATGTCTATATTAAAATTCTGACAATACCCTCCTACATACCTGGATTTGGCACCTGACTAAAGCATAGTACATATTTTTCACAATTTATGTTCTTGAAAAAAACAAGAAAGCACAAATAAGTGCAGTTTACTGCATTTTATTTTTTCTATTGTAAACACTGCTCATACCTGAGCCAACTTTTCTTCAGGATTGTAAAAGTGCAAACAATTTATTAAAAATAAAGTGTCCATTGCATGAATGCACCTATAGTTTAAGTAAACCTATCAAAAGGTCGTTAACAAAAATAGCCTGCTATCTGAAAAAGAGCAGTAAACATTATTAGATAGTGTAGCCTGGGTTGAAGGATTTTAACATTTGTTGAAAACCTACTCCTTCCACCATAGACAGCGGCCTCATGTTGTTTAAAGGCAGGTTTAAAATATTGTCTGTTAATGGTGCACATTCCTGCGGTGTGAGCATCTTCTTGTTGCGCACGAATTCACTCATGCTGGTTTGTTTTTTCCTACAACATACAAAAAAATGACAGAATAAGCCTATATTTTAAACTAAAATAAACACATTTTACCCAAAATACGGTTGTACGTAATAAAACAGCACAAATACATTTAACTTGTAACTTAAGTTACATTAAAAAAAATCTATCGATAGTTAGTAAACTCACCGCGCCGGCTCATGGTCCTCGGCTTCCACGCACACATGCTTTCGCTTGAGGTGCTCTCGCAGAGACGTCGTGCTTCCGTGCCAGGTGATATTTGCAGATTCTGCAGATCAATCGGCGTTTCTCTGGGTTTAATACAAAGTGCTCCCACACTTTGGATGACTTTGTACGTGTACTTTTTTCTCCAGTTAAGTCTCGTTTCTTCTTTTTTCGCTCGGAACTTTCGCCAACTACCTCCGCCATCTTGCTTGTATGCCGTGTGTATGCGAGAAGCAAAAGAAGGCCAACTATTGGCTGTTTGCTTCTTCTCCTATTAAATGGGTGGGCTTTAACCACCGATGGCTCATTACTGCCACACACGCTCATTACCGCGGTTACAACAAACCGGCTCAAAACACGACAGAAACTACAATCTTAAGGTAAAAACAAGTTAATTAGCAACTAATCGATTATTAAAATAGTTGACAACTATTTTAATCATCGATTTTAATCGATTAAATCGATTAGTTGTTTCAGCTCTAATGCAGTGCATTACATTTAAAGCTACAGAGACGTAAAGCAGGAAGGTCGTGACCCTGCAAAGGTTGAAGAAGAACATAAAGAAACTGATATCCAGTCCTGTTCTTTAGAATAGTGAGGATGAGGACAAACAGTTTCATCACAGCCAGAGGAGAACAAAGTATGGCAACATTCAATGGGTTTCTGAACCTGTCACTAATGAAAGTAACTGTTTTTTTTTTATCTCTGTAGCTTGAGACAGATAAAGTGACATTTGGAAGATTACATGAACCTCAAAATTACATAAACACTGGACAAAAGCATTTCTCTAAGAATGACTAAAAGAATCTACATATATACATATATATATATATACATATATATATATATATATATATATATATATATATATATATATATATATATATATATATATATATATATACTTGCACAAAAATAATTCAGGTACCCAACCCAAATTTGTGAAATATGACCTTTAAATTTAATCTTAGAAAAATCTTAGAAAAATGTAAACATATAAAGTGTTTTTAGTTTAGCTTCTTAAGTCTAGTTTGATTTGTAATTACCACTGGGCAATGATTAAGATTTGTAATCATGAGTAATCACAGTGTTACAAACACAAACTGGGTTTATCTTCTAAATGAAGAAAAGCATAAAAAGCTTTGGTTTAAAAACAACTATTTGTAAAAACAATTAGCTTTTTACACACAATATTATACGGCAGCAGTTAAGATATTTCTTGTAAATCTCTACTGAAATATTTTGTGCAATAAAATCCAATATTTATGTAATAAAAAACAAGATATAAATGTCAGAATTTATTAGTTACAAGATAAAAAGTCAGTAGTATGAATTTTGAAAGTTGTGTAAAGCTGCCGTCCTTCCAAACTGAAAAAGCCATCAGATGGAGAATTTCAGTCATTTGGTGTTTCTCCCATCTGGAGTAGAGAAAAAAAACAAGATTATAATCTTAGACCTTCTATAGTATCAGGAAGGGAAGATAAAGACCTCAAACTTGTGTAAGCAGCAGGAGATAAAGTGAAGTCTGATCAATAACAAGCCTGTATAATACCAAGCCTGTTATTTCACAACTTTTAACAACGTCAAATTAAAAGATTAAAACTTTTTCTAGCAAGTCTCTGAAACGATCACAGTACATCCTGGACAAGTATTGCTTTTTTCCTCATGTGGGGACGTTGACAGACTCTTCAGGTGATACAACAGCAGTATACTTCAGGGATCGATGATACAATACCTTCAGTTTATGCTATTTTTTTATCAATACTGATGTTGATACTTTTTGCACTTTAAAGGAAAATCTGTACATTAATGTCTTTGTTTGCAAGAGCAATAGGAAATAGAAATGAAACTCAAGAACATTCATACTCTAAACAGGTTGTTTTAAGGTAAATTAAAAAGATATATGATAAAAAATAATCTTTTTAAAATGATAAAATGAACTTTATTATTCTCATATTAAACTGTTGGCTGTTGAAAGTTCATGTGAAATCATTTGCGCCACAGTTCAAACAATTATTACATAACATTGAACTTTTTGAGATGTCTTTGTTTTGGATAATGATGACACCAGCCAGTCTTTATATTAAACCAGGAATTTTCAGTGTCAGTCCTTTAGGATCGCCATCCTGACACTTTTAGATGCTTCCCTGCTTTGACACACCTGTTACAAACAATACGAACCTCCTTAATACGTATTTTTTAATCATATTTTCCCCAAGCCTGTGAATAACTCATTAATCTGACTCAGGTTGGAGCCGGAAACTCCTAAAATGTACAGGAGGGGTGGGATTTTTACATCATAGGGATGGGATTTATATATCATTGTGGTGGGATTTATATACTATAGTGGTGGGATTTATATATCATAGGTTGGGATTTATATCATTGGGATGAGATTTATATATCATAGTGGTGGAATTTATATATCATTGGGATGAGATTTATATATCATAGTGATGGGATTTATATATCATAGGTTGGGATTTATATCATTGGGATGAGATTTATATATCATAGTGGTGGGATTTATATGTCATCAGGATGAGATCTATATATATTAGGGTGGAATTTATATACTATAGTGGTGGGATTTATGTATCATCGGGGTGGGATTTATATGAGCATGTGCTTTTACCCACTCCATTTGAACTTGTTTTTTTTTGTTTGTTTGTTTGTTTTGTTTTATTTGTTTTGCATTTAAATGTTCAAATAAAAATGTTTATGCATTGAAACTGTAAGCATAAATAAATGTCGCTGCTGTTTTTTCTTTTGGCGGCTGTCTTGTATTTATCCCTGACTTGTTCACAGAGGTGTATAATCCAAGTACCATAAAGTGAAAGTTCTGTGCAGGATCTGCAGTAAACCAGGTGAATTTCATTCGCTCAGTTCTACTGCAGGTAGATGAACCTGTTAGGGAAAACACCTGTTCTACATCCACAGGTAGATCCAAAAACATGGCAGGACTTCTACTTTATGGAACCTGGATTATACACCGCTGCTTGTTCTTGTTTGTGTTCCTGTTTACATAAATATCCAGCAGGGTTTTTTTGTTGTTCATGTTGCTTCTGCTGAAAAAATTAATAAACAAATAGAAATTAAACATTTTCCAGTCTGCCTGTGTGAAACAATCTCCCACGTTTTTTTGGAAACAATTTACTAATGTTTATATTAAATATCATGCATTTTGCCTTGACGGTGTTGAATATAGCACCTCTTTTTCCAATTTCTGTTTTATTTTTTACATGTCAAGTGAGAATCCTCCTTTTAGGTGCCTAAAATGAAGCTATAAGCTACGTGTCTTTAAATGTTTCCTTATCAAGGTCACAAATGTTTCCTGCCTTTATAAAAATCTATATATTTTTTTCCTAACCAGAAAGATCCTAAAAAGGGATCTGAGAGGGGTGTCTTGCCAAATGAAAAAGTTTAACAAAACACAGATAAAAGCAGGAGATTCTAAATTTAGGAGCAAATTATGAAAAATAAATTAAGTCATCTAGATGATGGACACTCAGATCTAAAGCTTTGCAACAGTTTGTTCCCAAAGCTGTCAAAGTCACCAGTCCAAAACATGATGGATACAAAAGCCAATCCGAGTCCGTATGAGGAAAAGTCACACACACTTACTCCAAAGTTTAGCAAAAACACAAAGTTATGGTGCATTAGAGTTGTTTTGTAATTCATAGTGGCTGACAGTAAGTGACATTACCAGTTTAACTGTAGCCTCAGTGTACTGTAGATCCCTCCACTCCCCCTCCATCCCCTGTTGCTCAGTGTCTGAGAGGATGGATATCAATATTCAGTGTGTGTGGCACATGAAATGCAATACACATCCTATGTAAACATATTTAAGGCAAAGATTTAGAAAAATCCTAGACAATTTTGAAGTTCCAACCAGCTGCATTAATTAGCTCTAAAAAGGGGGCATGTCCAGGTGGAAGCGAATGTTTGGTCACCAGTTCATATGGGTCTCACTTGTCCTTTGTTGTAGGTGGATTATTGAGTCCAGAACTGAGGGACAGTGTTGTGGTACACACTTGTGAAATACTCCAGTGGTTTGGTCTCAGCATAGTAACGATCCATACCTTCCTCCCAGCACTGAAGTGCATACAGTATTGTTTTGCCCTTAAGGTGAAGAAGCTTCTGGCTCAGCGTCTTACTTGGCAGGAAAGCTGTGTTAGTTGGAAATACTGCTCAGTATTTCTCCCAGGACTAACAGTGTTCTGGTTATTATTCTTTTCCACTCCTGCTCTTTGTCTTTCTGTGCCTTTAATAAAGACTCACTTTGTGTAATCACACATTCTTCATTGTTCTCTGATGTGTTTGTGTTGCCTCTTCCTATCTGTACTTGTGGACAGGTTCTGAGTCTGATGGTGTAGGCTTCAGATAACCCCCAGCTTGTGCGCCAGTGGGTGGTGAGAATCAAAGAGTAAATATTGATCAGTGTGTGGGGGGGTTTTCTGTATACTTCATTGCTGAAGCCTCTGTCCTATTTGATGTGCATCACACATTCCAAGTAGACTAGACTGTTTTCTCAGATATCTTCCTGAGTAAACCTGACATGGCTTTCCAACAAATTGCTGTTTTCTGTGACAGTTTCTACTTTCTGGGTTTTGACTAATTTGTCATGTAAAGACAACTGGTTTAAAAGGCATGTTGGGCAAATGAAAGTTCAAATGGTGCTGATTTCTGGTTTGAAATTTGAAAATAGTGTCAAAGATTCAAATTATTTAGTTTGGAAATCATCTTTATTTCTAATAAAGCCTGAATTAAATTTAAAAAGATCTTGAGTTGCATTCAAAAGATATTTTTATCAGGTATATTAAAAATGATCATATTTAGGAAAAATGCATCCAAACGCACAAACAGAATTTTAAATACCTGCAAAACTCTGTCCTTTAATGGCAGTATATCATTTTAACAACTACCCACCCCCTATAGAGAACAAAGCAGTGTAATGAAGTACTCAGGGAATATTTAATGAGAGCTGATGGGATTTTTCAAATATGCAAATGTGAAAATTTGGGCTGCAGGCAATATTGCCTCAAAACCAATTTATTTTAGAGGTGACATATTTGAAATTGAGCAAGTCCATCAAATGGCATTAGACAAAAAAAATGTTGTTTCAGCTTTTAAGTTCATGTGAAGCAAAAAGAAAAAAGGGAAGAAGTCCCCAGATGTAATTACTAATCAAAAAGAGTCTGTGTGAACTGCATGATCACAAACAAAGCATGTATTTTTAATCTTTGCAATCTGTTCAGAAAAACCCAAATGGCAAGTAGAAACATGTTTGACTAAAAGTGAAATCTTTTAAGTAAGTGTGACCCATAGATTTAGCACTCACAGTCGTAGTCAGGTGTATCCTGTTTGCTTCAATTACCTTCGTTATGCGTCTTCATTGGCGTTAATTGGATTTAGTTTAGAAAGGCACACACCAATGACTTTTAAGTCCTGCAGTGTACATTGCATATAAGAGGGAATATTATGTGAAGCCATCTATGTAGACCGTGATAAAATGGGTGGAATAAATTAGCATATGGGGATGGAGCCATTCTAGTCTTTGAGTAGTACTGGGAAGAATGAGATCACAATAGAGATTCAGTTGAATAAAGAAAAAAACATCTGGTAAAGGACATAAAATTGTTTTAATTCTATTTCATAAAATGCAGCAGACAGCCGATATAATGTTTGTGAGGGTCACTGTAACATGAGACAAAATTAAATCTTTCTGAGCTGAACGCCAGTTTCTGGCAGACATTATCATGAGGCTAAAACATCACATTGTCAAAGTGTTTTTCTGTAGGTGTTAATACTCTGGAGGTATTAAGGGGTTTTTTATTATTATCATGTTGTATAGTAATACAGACAGAGTGGTCATAAATGAGGGAGGAATCAGTTCAGCAAATATTGAGATACAGAGACACTACCTTTAAATTGTTGGGTGGCCAATAGATGGTTTATAAAACGATGGATGGCCATTGTGACATCACCCGTAGGTTTCTGATAAGCTTAATTGAAGTTCAGCGAGTGGTTCCTATCATTACCTTCTTGTTAGCGTCACCACTCCAAGAAAATACAAAACTTAGCAAAGAGGTTGGGCTAAGATGGAGAATGTGAGTGTGGGGTGGATGATTGACACTTATCAAACTCCCAGCTGCCCATAGCTAAGAGCTAAACACCCTATCTGGAGCTACAGGATATAATCAGCTAACAGATGTAGGCGAGTTAAGCTAAGCTGCGCTATTGGTCAACCCAAAAACACGGTTGTGCTGCACTTGTGCCTTTCTGTCACCTAATATCTGATACCTGTCAGTCAAAAGGAGATGCCTATAATTAGACTGAATTTTCAGAATAAAAAACAAACTTGAGCTATTAAACCTAATATTTTTTAACCAGGTTGTAAACATGTGTACATCTGCAGTGAAGTTGGCCTTTTTAACATGAGACTCTTGACTCTTTTTGAGCCCCTAGTGGATGAGGGGTGAACTGCAGACTTTTGGCACTTCAGCACAAGCTTTAATTTTTAAGGCATGTTTTGTAAAAAAAAATTCTGTTGTTTCCTGGTCAGCATTTATATGCATCATAACGAGTGTATTGTGACCTCCACTAATCATTTGACACTTTCTCGTAAGTAAAGAATTTTATACAAACACCACTCTAAAACAAGAATAAAAAACAACTTGTGAAAATACAAACACTGATGAAATGTTACTGAATTAAATTATAAAGTATGATCAAACCAGTACATAGTTGAGCAACTATGACATGATTGTTGCACTGGAAAGTGCTGCCTTAAAAAAATCAATCAAATCAAGCTAAAGAAATTAGATGTCAATATAGTCATGGTAATTTACTTTGGTGTATGGAAGTGTTTTGTTTGTTGTTTTTAGAATTGTAAGCTCTCAGACTAAGTATTGTATGTTTTCATTTGGTTATAACAAACTTCAAAGATTATTGAGAGTTTTATTTGGTTTTTTTTTTTGGTTTTTTTACCAATTTGACATTTGAACAGTGGTACAAAGGTGCACTGACATGATGTGGCTCACGTCTCCACCCATGCACCAGCTGCTATCAACAAAGGCGTTTTTGGTTCAATATTTCAGGTGAAAACCTCAGATTAGTAGCATGATATGGACATAGTTTAATGAGTGCAAGAGACTATAACAGGTGTATTATGATGCAGAAGCACTGCAGAAACATTTTTTCCCTAGCTGTGCAGCCGTTTTAGAGAGTAATACCTAACTTATCTTCCATAAGTGGCAGAACTTTTTTTCTCTAATGAGTGGTAAAATAATGTATTCAGTAAGTTAAGCAGCTTCTCAACTCTAGCTAATGCAAGATATTGGAGCACAGTCCAACTGAGTCCAAGAGCCCAACAGAGTTTTTATCTCTGTATGTCTACATCTGCCATACTGTCATCTTTAGGACTGGCTATAAACAATATCCATGGAGCAGTAAAGTCTTCTCTTCACCTCAGCCCAGACCAAGGCATAAACTGCTCACAAGCATGTCGACTATTAGCCAGGTTGTTTTATTATTCATGGAGGTTTATTGCCAGTGGCGTATACAGATACATGTATGAAATTTGATGATTTTGCTAGACTTTATTACCAGTTCATTTTCAAGAGCTCATTCTCCAGTATCAATTCTTGTTCTGTCTTTCTTTTTGATACGCTCTTATTCTCTTCTTCCTTCCAACTAACCCAGAGTGTCAGAAAAGCAGAGTGGATCTGCCAGACTACATTTTTATCTAGGCCAGTGGGACCATATCTACCCAAGTCATTCATCCACGATGTGCTGCTTCAGATGGATGCCACCTCGTCCAGACCCAGTGTCTGTCCCACTGCCCATTACATGACCCAAAGTCCCCCGTCAGATTACAATATTCCTCCAGCCTTGGAGCAAATCATTTCCCCAAAGTGTACCGCAGGTGCCAAATGCTTTCTTTCTGTTGCAAAAGAAAAAAGGAAGAACAAAGCATTGAGGAAAAGCTGGTAAATTTTCCACGTCATGAATATGCAAGTCTTTAGGAGACATTATGCTAGCAAGACCCTGTAGTCATCAGAGACATGTTTTTGCATTTGGGTCTTTGCAATATCCGAGATCAGGGAAAAAGGTAAAACACGTTTTTCTTTGCAGAAGAATAAAATGAAAGCAAAAAGGGATAAATAAGGTCTTACACCTTATTAATTTGTGTCTTATGGCAGTGTTGCTTTTTGCCTTGAAGGTGAAAAGCACCACTGTGACTACATACAACATTCTGGTAAGTCTTGTCTTAAGCACACAGAAGCATGTCAACAAAAGATTTTGGAAGCAGATTTGATGGTATGTGTATGAATACATACAGTAGCTTAAAAAAACATGTATTCAACATTGGGTTCTGCTCTGCTGCTAGCTCCGAGCTTATATTGTTTTTATAAGTGCTCCGAATAATAAAAATTGCAATATTTTCCAACCTCAGTTTTGTTTTGCAGCCTCTTGTCTGTGAGAGTATGGCCACTGGGGAAGGGAATTTGTGGAAGTCAGTGCATCTGATTTCCAATGAAAAAGTTGCTTCTTCAAGGGTTTTGGGAAATAAAGGATTTCGCACATTTTAGAAATGCTTTTTGACTCTAAACAGAAACATGCGAGCATTTATTTTTAGCCATGTGGGTACAAGCTGCAAAGTCATGCAAATATGTATGAACACACACATAGAGGGTTTTAATATAACTCCTTGAACAAACGCTGTTTAAACCACACACGCATGAAGAAAGGTTAAACCCTGAGAGCAGGAAGACATCTGCAGGTACAAGATGGAGTGTGACAATACGACAGTGCTGTGGCAAGAGAGGGCAGCTTAAAGCTAATGGCATGTGATGCCCAGCTGTTGGCTCAAACCTGTTGCAACCATCTGTTTTGCCTTGCTAGTTTAAAGATTCTCAATCCAACAGTAACAAACACCTTAAAGGAAGCTGGGTGCATGCTAACGTTTCCAGACCTTAAAGGTGGAGTATGTAAGATTTCCTATATTTTCAAAGTAAATTAACTAATAAAATAACTGCAATCATAATTAGATAGTTTTTTGAACATGTAGGTTCCAGTCTGTTCATTTTTGATGCGTTATTAAATTACAAGTTTAATTGTGTTTTTGTGGATTGTGAATGTCTGGGTAAGTCAACCCAGGTATTTTAATCCTGTGTAGTAGTCAGGCCTCTGCTCTTCCTCACATATGTCAAAATAAACAACTCTTAAATCAGATACAAGTCTGCTACTGTGACCGTTTAACCCTTAAAACAGCAAAACTTCCAAAACATTTTTAATTCAAGAGTCAAGATTCCTTTATTTGTCCCACAGCTGGGAAATTTACGGCAGCAAAAACACACAGAGGAAAAAGCTGTCAGAAAGGCTAGACATAGAATAAGATATGAAATAATAATAAATATAGAATATAAAAACAGATAAAGAATAAAAATAATCCAAGATAAATCATTTCAACTGCAAGTGAGGAGTGACTGAGAGGAGTGTGCCTGAGAATATACATGTCAGAAAAATACATTATTCCTGGTATGAATCTAGTGCAAAACAGTTAAAAGATGCAGAAGAGAAGTGTGATGTATTTATGCAGAGTTCAGTAATAAGTCTGCATCCATGAAACAAAGAATTAAGGCAGTTTCGAAGGCAAAAAGGTCATATCTGCAGGTGTATATCATAAGTTATTATATTGCATGTATATCATTACATAGTACTAAGTCTTGCTGCCAAATAAAAGTTTTTTTTTGCTGGATGTCACCCTTAGAGGACATTCTATCCAGTAATGCAGTCCATTACACTATATTATCAAACCATTCAATTACATTATGATTACAAGAGCAAAGGTGCTGTTTTCACTGGTTGTGTGTGCTCACATTCACAATCTCCCCTCCCCAGCAGAAATTATGGCTCTGTGAGATTAGAAAATAGGGTCTCTTTTATCTACATTTACTCACACACCGTCCAGATCTCCATATCATTAGTTGAATCACCCCCTCGCACTTTTAGAAGGCCTGATTCACAGACTATAATTAAGCAGAGACAGAGGAGGGTATCACCTGAGAAGGAGGCATAAACATGAATCATTCATCCTGGTTGCCATGGGTAGCACTTACATGATGAGAAAAGCTCTTATATTAAAATAATAAATAAATAAGGTCTCCTATGTGCCTCCTCCAGTTTGGCCTTCCTGAATTGCTACTTACACATGCACTGATGCATACATAATTTGCACTCATAACTTCCAAACTATTAACATTCATTACTTGTTTGCAACTTTTCCTGTAAACCACTGTGTGGTTTTCTGAAAAAGATATCCCCCGAGGCAGGATCTCTTTTAAATAGGGACTCGGTTACAAGGCCCAGAGTTTTAAAGATGCTTCTTGAACATCTGTACAACGCAAAGGCAATTTGAGAAAAGCCCCGTGCAGAGGAAGTTAATTAGCAATATGCGCAGGCCTAATGAATACATGAAGTGCATCTTAAGATGTAATAGGACCGGATGCCTCTATTAAATGCAACTTTTATTTGAAACACCATCATAAAAAGTGCACGTATGCAGTTTTTTGGGGGTTTTTTTGGGTTTTTTTTACAATCATATTATGCTAACTTCACAAATCGGCCCAGTCTGTGAGCATCCACTGCAGCTTCACAGACTGTAGCGCTTTGGTTCACTGAAAATGCACACTGATTTCTTTCATTATGTTTTTTTTTCTTGTGTGTTGGGATGTAATTTGCTCTAATGTGTGATTAGGCTGTTTTTGAAGAAGCCATTCTATCTCACCGCGTTGGTCTCTTTCTCCATAGGGGAGCCCGGCTGTTCCTGTTCCTCTATCAACAGCAGCCACTGAAGCTGAAAGATTCGGCTGCTGCTGAAGCGAAATGAGTCTTCACACCCGTTTGCTTTCTCTCCTCCCCTTTGTCGCCTCCTTCCATTTCCTCACTTCAGCTTTTACTAATTCTGCATTTGTCTCACAGCTTGAGCCTTGTTCATCAGGAAATATGTCTGGAAATACCAATACAGAGGCAAACGGAAAGGTGCAAATGTAATCATATATTTAATACTATATTATTTAACAGGGAAAATAAGAGTTTATCAACACATAGCAAATAACCTTCCATTGATTGAGGGGTATTGGTGGGCGTATAGATTTAGAAGGAAGCGTAACGTGAAAGACCACCAGTTTGTTGCAACTAAAATATATTTTGACCAAAAATTCAAATAAAGTTTTTGCTTTGAAGCAAACAGGCTGACCATGACACCACCTTGCAGCTACAGAGTATATACAGTAAGGTGTTTACATAAAAAGTAATGTCAAACTTAACAAGAAAACAACATTAGTCACAGAGAAAGAAATAGTTTTGCGAGCATAAAATAAATATGAATAACTGCGCCTCTGGTTGTGTATTGCGAGTGGGTGGTTAGCTAAAAACGCCCTCCATTTAAACTCTGCTTGAAGGCTGCAGACACCTGCTGGAAATAGTTTTGCTCTTTTTCTCCATTTAGTTTAATAAGAGGTTTAATGCTGCACCATTTCAAGCATTTGGCTGCTTTTGCCTGGTGACAGCTGTGTGCTTAAAGTAATGATTCTGCTCGGCATTGTCCTGCTGTGAGCAAACAATAATAAGTTTTCTTGCATGGCAGATGGGAAATAAAGCATTTTGTTTCTGTGTGTAGATGAAAAAAAAACCACCTGAAGTTGAAAAGGTCAGTGATTTTTCACAGGATGGTGAACAAATATCAGTGCAGTATATTTAATGTAAATATCTTAAATCAGGGGTGTCAGAAGTTGGTCATCGGAGGCCGCTGTCCTGCAGGTTTTCCATGTATTACTGCTTCAACGCATCTGACTCAAATTAAATGGATCTAACAGCCTATGAACTTCAGCACAATGGCTCATTAATTTGAGTCAGGTGTGTCTGCGCAGAGACGTATTGAAAACCTGCAGGATTGTGGCCCATGAGGACCGGAGCTGGACACCTCTGTCATAAATTTTTTTTTTTTTTTGTTTGTTTTCTGTCTAAAAACTGGCAAAAAAAAAAAAAAAAAAAAAAAAAAAAAAAAAAAAGTGAAAAAGTCCTCCAATGAGTCCTGTATATTTTTGCAGGAAGGAAAAGACGCGTGAGCTGTGTCCTGTTGGCAGGCAGGCTCCGGTCTGCATTTTTTAGCAATCATATTTTTTATCAATAAATTCTACATTTCAAAATGCAGGCATTTCTTCAGCATTCTTATGCATACAGTCTAAATTAAAACACAGAAAACCCTATGTGCAGTATACTAGCTTTCCTTTAGCACGGTGATTTTATGAGCATTTGTCTGACTCAAATGTATTGCAGTTTCAATTACAAAATACTGAAGCAGCACATAACAGGTTATATTTCACCTGCATCTTTTCTATATTTTACCGGAGTACAAGAACACATATAAACAACATCTCAGTAAACAGTATTTAAGAAAATAATCACATATATCCTACTGTTTCAACAATTAGTATAACTCAAAGCCATTTGCAAAAAAAAAAATACAACTAAAAGTCACACTCTAGGAGCCATACATAACACTTAACGATCCACGTAACTACAGCTCTGCAACTCAGGGCTCAATTTATATAGTTTCATCATTCAAAACAAAGAAAATTCCGACATAACACCTACCAGTTTAGTTGTAAATGATTATATTTAGCTTCACGATACATACAAGTTTTAAAAAAAAAAAAACATGTAACCAACCTGTATATTTTTGCAGGAAGGAAAAGATGCGTGAGCTGCGATCTGTTGGCAGGCAGGCTCTGATCTGAGCATGCGCTGCTTCTCAGCAGCTCACCACACCCAGCGCTCACCTTGGCCTAGGCGCCCTCTGCTGGTCTAATATTGCAATTACACTTAAAATAACAGACCTAAAACAGGTGTATTATAGATTAGATAAGATCTTCTTCTTAATAATAAAAAAAAAAAAAAAAAAATTAAATCACATTTGTGATCCTACATTTGTAGGCGTCACACATGTACACAATACCTAAACAGTAAAAGGCAACAGGGTTTCTAGAAGGTACAAATAAAAAATAAAGTTAAATGATCGATAAAATTTGACAGCATTTACATATATATATACTATGACAAAGGAGCATGAATGACTTCTTTTTCTGTCTAATTACAACATTCTTTTAGAAAGCATGTCAAGATTTGTGTTATTTTTTTACTCTTGTTGTAACATTCTTTTTCAGGAAATAACTTGGGTTAAAATAATCTCCTTCATTTCACTGACAGTATGCTGGGAGGCCAACATTTCTGCTCTGCAACACCTCATCCATCTTCTGAATTGTAAGTTAGGTCTCCCTGAAATCTGCCACGTCAACACCTTTCACAAAAACGGTCCAGTTATTGTTCGCATGCACCTCAGATAATTTACAGGTTTATTTGGGATTAACCGTAATGACAAGTTCTATTAGGCATTTATTTCTGCAGTTATTTACTTCTCACAGTTCTGGAAGAAAAAAGGCACAGATGCTTTCTCCTTTATACAAAATCTCATTGAATGTGTGCCTGCTGTATATATACATATAAATTAGGACGCGTACTTAACCCTAAAAAGTCAAACGTATCATATGTGACACACACCGTTTCTGACATTCATTTTATGGTAAAAAAAAGTTTGCTCAAAATTCTGTCAACACAATCTAATCCTTGTCTTCTGTTCTCATATACATACCAGGAATATATTTTTTCATGGGTAAAGGGTTATAATTGCACATCCATTCATCTTCTTCAGTTTAGCCTTAGAGGCAACAGGTCCAGATGGAAACCCTAACATCCCACTGGGATGTTTTCTCATGCGTGCCCAACTGGGAGGAGACCACAAGCAGACCACAAGTGGACCCATTAAACAGTTTCCCACATGTAGCATAAAAATCTTTTTGTGTGTACAGGACATAAAATAAACCAAATTCATGTGGTAATATGTGAGCTGAACTCATCGTGACAAACAAGTGATCAGGGTGAATTAATTATCCTTGATGATCCTAGAATACGACTGTCATGTCATTAAGTTGCAACATTTCAGGAGACTAACATAACAGTAACTCAGTTTTGGATGTTGCATTACATGCATGACATGATGAAATATCCTCAGACTGTTTCTCCTCTTCCTCTTTCTTTTCTTCGTTTTTAAAGCTGAACTCCTGATAGCTTATCTGATCTTTTAATGCCCATCTATTTATTTCTCATTTGACTAGAGACTGAAAACCTCAACCTCCTATCAGTTTAGTTTTAAGTCGTCGTTAGAGTAAATAAATTCACCTGCTTTATCATTCATATGAACATCTTTTCTAACGGTTTCACATGCTCTACAAAGTAATAATAGCAGGCATGTGACACGATTATTGTTCAACCAAAACTTGTTATATGTGAACTATATGTGGACTTTATGAATAGGAGGAATAAATAGGATATTTGATACTTAACTAAGTCTCCCGATCAAAGCTAGAAAGTGGAATAATAACACATTGACAGCGGCTGCTTTCAGTCCTGTCACTGAGGGTCATCAGTCTGTCTGCTTCCATAGGCATGCTTTCTGCTTGTCATTAAAGGTTTAAGAGGAAAAGAACTGTTTATTACAAGCTAAATCATAGTTATGTGTGATGGTTCATGTTCTGTCAGGCCTCCAGTGATTGCTTCCACAATCAGGTTAATTTGTTCTTCTGGGCTTCCCTGATTGCTTCCTCTTCTCAAATGTTTTTGGTCCTACTTAAACTCTCTTCAGTCTCTTCTGCCCTGTTGTTATGACTGTCTGTTGATAAAGGTTCCAACCACACCAGATGTGTGTGAACTCCCGACGCCAGCCGGCTCTTTATTGCATGCTTTACAACTGCTGCTGCGGCTACAGCAACCTCATCAATCTGTAATACTTATATGTAATGCATCCGGATCTGGCGCCCCGGGTTTCAAAATAAAACTGTTGTTTGGGAGGTAGATTAAAACCCATGTGAGGCTGTTCACAGCTTTATGCCCAGTTAAGGGTTTTTTTTCATCAATTTCCCAGTCTTCCAGTTACCTATCAAGTCAGAATCCCTGGTTTATCCTTGCCTCACCTACGCTGGAGTGTTCTCAGCCTGTGATTATCTGGTGAAGAGAGAATTTAATCAACTATGCAGATCATTTCACATCAACTCATCATTAATTACTGCTTTGAAAAAATGTCCAGACTTCCACATGAGGCAGTAACTCAACAAAATTAGGTTAGAAAAGTACACACCCAGAATCCATCCATTCATATTCACGGTGCTGACCTTTGCAACGCCTTTACCAACTGAAACCTTGTCATCGTAGCATTTATGATGATGAAACTATTTCAACATGTGAATAAACATCCATAATCTGTTTTATACGGTAACCCAGAAGAGTTACAGCAAAACAAAAGCCACAAAACAACACAAAAAGCCACAACATACCACAATTAGCCACAACACAACAAAACAAGCCACAAAAAAAACAACCACAGCACAACACAATCAGCCATAACACAAAAAATTGGCCACAACACAACACAATAAGCCACAACAGAAGACAACTAGCCAAAGCACAACGCAATTAGCCACAAAACAATGACTTGGCCACAACACAACACAATTACCCACAACACAACACATAAATTAGCCACAACACAATAAATTAGCTACAATACAACAAAACTAGCCACAACACAATCAGCCATTACACAATGATTTGGCCACAACACAACACAATTAGCCAAAGCACAATGCAATTTGCCACAACACAATGATTTGGCCACAACACAACACAATTAGCCACAACACAACACCTAAATTAGCCACAACACAATAAATTAGCGACAATACAACAAAACTATCCACAACACAACCAGCCAAAGTACAATGCAATTAGCCACAACACAATGATTTGGCCACAACACAACACAATTAGCCACAACACAACACATAAATTAGCCACAACACAATGAATTAGCTACAATACAGCAAAACTAGCCACAACACAACACAATTAGCCACAACACAATGATTTGGCCACAACACAACACAATTAGCCACAACACAACACATAAATTAGCCACAACACAATGAATTAGCTACAATACAGCAAAACTAGCCACAACACAATTAGCCACAATACAACACATAAATTAGCCACAACACAATGAATTAGCTACAATACAACAAAACTAGCCACAACACAACACAATTAGCCATAACACAACACATAAATTAGCCACAACATAATGAATTAGCTACAATACAACAAAACTATCCACAACACAACACAATTAGCCACAACACAACACTATTAGCCACAATACAACACAATATGCCACAACACAACACAGTTAGCCACAACACAATAAATTAGCCACAACACAATGAATTGGCCACAGCACAGCACAATAGGTGACGTCTCCATTGCTACATAAGTAAAGGATGGCCATACCTATAACTATACAACACAATTAGCTGCAACACAACACAAGAAGACACAACACAATGAATTAGCCACAACACAACAAAATAGAACTAGCCACAACACAATTAATTAGCTACAATACAACAAAACTAGTAGCAACACAACACATTCAGCCATAACACAATTAGCCACAACACAACACAATAAATTAGTCACAACACAACACGATCACACATAACACAATTAGTCACAGCACAATATGAGAAAATTTCATAAAAGGAATTGTCGGGTAGTCTTGTTCTGCCAATACATTCCTGTAGTTCTCCAAACTTGACCACAAAAGAAAAAGAAATTCCAACCTTTAGCTATAAACTGCTGAGCAGCACCACTGGAGCAACTGGGTTTTCTTTATACCTTTAGGATGACTTGGCAGCAGTTGCTGAGGGTGCAATAAACTGTTTCCATTCATTTTCTCAGTCCAAACTGGCAACCATTCAGTCAATGACCCATTTGTTTACCTTTGGGCAGCCCAGATCTGACTTCATCTTTTTCACCAGCATTTCCCATCACACACACACACACACATACCTACACACACACACAGCTCTGCACAGTTGTTGTGCAGTCACAAGCTGTTCTAGCAGCTAAAGTATTCAAAAGCGGCGGCTAGGGGTTAATTTACATTTTCAAGGACATCTCAACACAAGCGGTTCTTTTAGGAGGAAGCTGAGATTCTGCAAAGGAGACACAACCAAAGCCATGGTGGGTCAACAACAAAATGTGTTTTTTGGATGTTTCTGTTGGATTTTTTTTTTTCTCTAATTGCAAAAATCTCATCTTCAGATTGAAAATATTTAAAGTCAAAAACTAAATAGTGCATCGTGTGGTGAGTTTACTTCAGGCATTTCAGGTCTTGCCCACATGAACAAACGTGGCCTGTAGAAGGTACATCTTAGACTCTTTGTGCCTCTGCTTCATGCATGTAATGATAAGGTGCAAATGATGTATTCAATACAGTCCTTTAACATGAGCAGAGATGGCATTGGCTACAATCATAATGCTCATCTTTGATTCCTGTTTCATTTTTTGGCTGTAGCTTAACAGAAAATGGCTGTCCAGTTCACTAAGATAGGAATCCATATAAAAGAGCTGCATAAAAAAAAATATATTAGCCAATATGCAACAAAACACATGTCTGTTTTTACAGAAGTGGATTAAAATGAAAACAACAAATAAATAGGAAACATTTGGACCCAAATGTTATAATCAAGGCTCACCAGCCGGCATGGCCCGTAGACTTATTAAAATAGAAAGGAAATTATTCTTATATGTTTTTTTCAAATATTTTTTAATGGTGTCGTATCTAACAAAAAAATTTGAAATGTTTTTTTTTTTTTTTAGACCTCTCACCTCCTCCTTAATCATAAACACTGTCCCTCATCTGCTTGTTTTCCAACTAGCCTCTTTCTTTACACAATTCAACCAAAGTAGCCATATACATTACAGTGTGTCATTGCAGTGCTGGGACAAACAACCAAAATTATTCCTTATACATGCCCACAAAACCAGTAAGTTCTCTTTTATTTGCTACTAAATTAATTAACTAACTGGTTGGCAAATGTTTGGAGAACTGTTGTGGTTTTGTTGTCACGAGGCCATTTCTTTTAAAAACTGAATGAGCAAAACCAAATACTGCACACACACCGGGGGCTGGTTGGTGATATCGTTATGCTAATTTCATTGTTTAAAGTTTCGAACAACTAATACTTATGTGCAAGGTAACTTTAAAAAATAAATCTATTGTGCATATTGTCCTACTTTATTCATCAAGCCGCAGTTGGACTGGCTGCAAGAAGCTTTAAAATGCAAAATAGAAACAACATTTAATTCATTAGACAAAACATTTTAACAGGCAAACATTTGATCCTCATAGAAACTGTGTCTACAGGTGGTGTATCTGATCAACATTAGAATGGAAATATGAAATACTCCATGGTTTCATCTATGCAGAGATTCTACAAAAATATCAATAAATATGGTGTCCTGAAGTGGAATAGTCCTTTGTCTAAGGAGTTTTTTTTTCCTAGAGTATTTTACAATTGTAAAAAAAGAAAACACTTTCTTTTCTTGAAATAACTGCCGAGCCATCGTTTTATTAGCTCATCAGTTTTCTTGCATATAATGCCTGTTTAAAAACCCTCAATCAGGACTAAAATCAATTATAAATCTTAGCTAAGCCTTTAAGGTAGTCTGTGGTGGATTGGTTAGGGTGCTATTGATCAATACAAACTAATAATGGCGTCTTACTTCCTTTTAACAATAACACCGATGACATCTCATTGTGTTCAAGCAGTTTTTTAATAATATTTTTTTAAGAATTAGAATCAGTAAAAGCAAGCTGTCATACCACAGAATAGCTCTTCTATGGTCAAGCATCACAACTCGCTGAAAACTCTCCTGAAAAGATGTCTTGAAGTGCTGTTTTACTAACACGCAGCTAAAATATGTTCATTTTGTTTTCTTTTATTCTTTTATTCAATATATTTAGGCTTTTTTTTTAAGACAAGGTTGCAAGATCATGAAAGCTCATTCATCCTGGCTGATGGTGGATTATGATGGTGTACTGATGAAAGAACTTTCATGCAGTCAGACTGGGACTCGCTCCTCCAGAGATCATCGGATGGCAGTGGTTGTGTATCTGACAGATCACCAGGCTGGACATGCCCATGGATAAAAAAAAACAGAAATAACACATCACAGCAATTAGATTATGCTACATTTCAAAGTTAAAAACAAAACATTTATTACCTAAAACCTTGTTGGAAAGAAGAAATGGAGACATACCAACATGTTGTCTCCGTCTATGACAACCTACCAGTCTTACATGTTATCTGAATGTCCAGAGCAGCACCAGCCTTGTCCCCAGTATGGTTAAAACTAGTAGGCTAAGCTATGTATGTTCCCACTGAATTCTTCCAGCTCTAACAGTCTGAAACACAAAGTAAAATTGGATGTTCTAATATCTCAGAAAAATAACCACACCAAAATTGTAGCTTAGCCTCAGCAATCAGAAAACCTGACTTTTTATATTTGTTTTCTGTGACTGACCGCTGGTGCAATTTAAAAGTATTCTCCTTCAGATTTTCTTTTGTTTCGCCTAACATTTCTTCTGCTGGAAAAAAAAAAAAAAAAAAAATCAAATTGAGATGAAGGACGGTCTGGGAAGGAGGAGGTTTTTGCTAAAAGATGCTATTGATCTTTGTATTCCTGAAATAATTTGTATGGCTTGGCAACCGCGGCATCATCCCTTATCAACGTCTGCCAAAAGCCAGGCTGTGGCCTCTCGGGTGTAAAAGCTCTGAGAAATAATGCTTCTCATCACCAGCTAGAATGGCAGAAAGGGAGAAATGAAAAGGAAGATCGGGGGAGAGGTTGGGCACAGGGGAAAGAAGCAGTGTGAGAGTTGGATGATAGAGGCAAGGTTTTTAAAAAGAGAAAACTGAGTCAAATTTTTAAGACCCACAAAGGAGAAAGAACATGGCAGCAGACAAGGCAATAGCCATAAAAACAGAGCAGAACACTGCAAGAGCAATCATGGTGAAATAAGTATTAAAAGCTGGATTCAGCGTACACGCTGCTCCTAATGTTTCATGTTATTAGCAAATCTCAGAAAATTGTTAGGCTTACCCTTGCAGTGGAAAATTATATTTGGAAAATGTAATGGATTATGCTATGATAACATTAAGCTCTGATATATGTTGTTCATTTAAAATGTGCTGTGTGGAATGAAAAACAAGAAAGGTTCAGATGTTTTTCCTTTTTTATATATTGGTTTTATTTCCATTTAAAGCTATAGTTGGTAGCTTTTTTTTTTATTTGGGTGAAGTGGTTCCTCGTCCTGATAGAAGTCTGTACATTTTGTTTTTATGAACAATAAGAAATATATTTAGACCCATCAGTTTACTGTAAATCTGTAAAAACTCTGACCAATCCAAACGTTCTGACTGAAATGGAGTTCTTCATTTCTTATATTTCGTAAGCTTCTTCTCCTGGCTCCCCTCCTCCCCCTCCAGCAGCGCATACCTGATAGCCACACCCTACATATAAATAGTGTTAGTGTGATGAAAATACAAAGTAGTGAAGAAGAAACTCAGAAGGCAAACATGGCTGAGAAAATGAAGCAAGGATAACCCAGGTCGGTTTATTTGCCTCCTCCCGCTAAACAGCAGAGAAAGAGAAAATCGTTGGTGGAAAAAGCTGTGAATAAAAAAGCCTTGGATCACACAAGGAGCAAAAACAAAAGGGGAGGAGCCAAGACAGGGCACCATTTTCAAATTTTGCCTGCTCCCCAACATTACCTACCC
Organism: Telmatherina bonti; assembly: GCF_933228915.1. Classification (NCBI taxonomy): domain Eukaryota; kingdom Metazoa; phylum Chordata; class Actinopteri; order Atheriniformes; family Telmatherinidae; genus Telmatherina; species Telmatherina bonti. The sequence goes on along the minus strand of NC_136614.1, from coordinate 28,496,640 downwards.
CAGCTTTAACTTTTTTTTGAGCCTTTGAGTCCAAATCCCAAATGTGCTTTTGTTATGTGGACATTTTGACCTGAAACCCTGTTCAAAGTGATCAGTATCCAAGCATCTGTATTTGTTTAGACAGCTATTTACAGAAGTTTGATAGAAAAAAAACTCCAGATAAATTATATGGATTATGACAGAAGTGTTCAGTATGCAGATTTCTGGATTTAATTAGGCTTCTGCTGTCAAAGCGTTTGACACTCCATCATGGCATTTTCCAGCAGAAGCTATTTGCATGTTGGACCACGCTGTTGGCTGGTTTGTCTTTTCAGGTCATCTGCAGTGTGTGCAGTTCACTGGTCTCTCATCCAGTTCTTTAAATATTAATAAAGCTGTGTCACAAGGCTAAATATTTGGGCCCTACTCTTTCTTTTCATGATCTACCATGACAATTTAGGTCTGAACATGTGAGATTCATGTTCTACCCGTTGATATGGTAATTCATAGCTGTGCAGCTACAGTTGACATGCTTTTTTTTATAACATCTCCCAATCAGCTTTTTGCATCTGTCAGTCACATAAATTTCATCTGATACTGGTATGAAATTATGCCAAAACAAAGGGTTTGTTATTTTAAAATAAAAAGAAGGTGTCTGCAAGGTACCCCCCTCTCCTAACCACCCCCAGGACAGGGAGCATGTTATTGAGTTTTGCAGCCTCCTATCAATATTTAGGCATTAGGGGATGAAAAACCTCCCTTTTAGTTCCAAATCTGCATCTTTTACAGAAGCTGAAACTGAAATAAGGTTCATTCTGCAAGACTAAAGCTTTATTTTGATTTAATGCCAGGAAAAGATTTGTTCTTGTCCCATCTTGATAATGGGGAATGCTTCTGCTAGCTCCGACATCTTGGTCTATCTAATCATGAAGCATTAATACATATACCAGGATGTAAACCACTAAACCACAGAACTTTATGCTTCCTTTCTGTAGAATTGTCCACACTTCAAATATTTTGCATCAAATATGGACAGACTGGAACCTACATGTTTTTTAAAAAAACTATCTAATTATGATTGTAGTTATTTTTTTAGTTAATTTGTTTTGAAAATATTGAAAATCTTACATACTCTACCTTTTAAAAAAACAAATAAATAAACACTAGTTTATTTACAAGTCTATCCTCAGACTCTTGCCAATATATCTATCATCTTACATGCCAGACAGACTGTCCAGTCATAGCCTGAGCTCCCAGACCTTTGTTTCCTTCAGTGTTATGTGCAAAGAAAGCAAATTTGCTGTAGACATCTAAGACTAATTTTGAGTTCAAGAGTAAAACTACATGAGTAATGTGAGATAAGAATGAAAAGACACTGTTGTATATATGACTAATAGCCATGTTGTAGGAGGTAGCACAGTCTCAAAATGAAAATACTGACTATATGGCATACTGCATACTACTATAACATACCATAGTATGCACACTCAATTTAGACACCCTTTCCTGTGCTCTTTATTTCAACTCTTAGCTCAATAGATAAACAGAGATGTTTCCCTCTTTACTCTTTACTTTCCATGTAAAAAATCTACGACTGTCATTGGCTTCTGTTTCTCTTTTTCCTTGTCATCGGATATCCCTGGCCCAGAGTAATGGTGCTTGTTGACCTTCACCACCTCCAATCGGTCAAGTCAGACACACACACTTAGTCTGATACAGCTGGAGGTTTTATCTTTCTGTATAAATGGATTTTTTCCTCCCCACTGTCACCCGCTGCCCCATGCATGCTCAGAATGAAAGCCATACTCGATCTCTTCCTTGACCATCTGTGCAAACAAATTACACTCATGGCCGTTGCAAAGACCTCTTCCAGCTACATGCAAGAGCACTATATTTGTGTTTATAAGTCTGCATAACTGTCAGGTGCAAAAGGAGGAAGTCTAGTTGTGATGTTTATTGAGGAGTGCAAACACAGACAAAGAAGTCTGACTGGATTCAACATTTATGATACTTACCTGCTGCATTTGATTCATCTATGACGACATGAGCCGATTTTATTATCAAACAAAAATTCAAAAGGATTCACAGCAGTAAAAGTTGATCTATTCCATCTTTGATTTTAAAGACAATGTGAAAGAAGTGATTTCCAAACTAATTTTTTTTGACAAAATATGTTTTATCTTTGTGTCAAGTGTATGTAAATGCAAATCATGCTTATCGCTACTGCAAAAGGAGCTGAGCATAACACACATTCTCTGAAAATTGATGCATGAGAGGTGAGAAGATGGAGCCGTTGGAGGAACATGAAATAATCCACAGCTCCTCTGCACAGTATATCAGAAAGAGCTGGGCTGCTTTCAACATTTCTGTCTCACCAAATGCTTACGTCCCCGTATCAGCATTCCTGGGGTGAAAAGTTGTGTATAAATCAGCTTATTTTTGAAGTCTGTTCTCTTGATTCACAGTGGTTTAGCAGCCTCCAGTCTGCCTGTGTGTAAGCAGGTAGAAATCAGTGGGAAAAAATGTGGATGTTTTGTTTTGCAATGCAAGTTGAAAGTCTGTAATAAGTCTTTTGTTATTTCAGACAAGTTTAGATCTGCAATTATGTCTTAGCTATTCAGATAAATATATGCAGGATTATAAACTACAATTATCATGCCCAAGTATGGGCAAAATGGTGTAGCTGTTTTGGTGCCCACATCCATAAATAGAAATCCACAAGCTATATGTCATCCGCTTGTTTGACAGGCTGCATACACTCAATCATTCAATCAGTAATAGAGCAATTATTCAAGACACAAGAGCTCCTGCATTTTAGTTGGCTTGAAGTCTGTTGGAGGGACATTATCCCTGCAGGCAGTGTTTTATATGTCTATTCAAAGTGTCTTCTGTCACCATGTGCCGTCCAATATTTCATTATCCTTCTACTTGTCACCGTAAGTGAGGAAGAGAAAGAAATCCAATTTCTAAATAAAATCCATGTAGATCTTCTGCTGATGTGGCCTAATTAAAACCATTTTTACTTACTAAGGTCTGGGTATGTGTGAATAAAAAGACTGTCCCATTAGCCTCAACAAATCGCAGGGGAAATAAAAACAACACCAAAAGTCAAGGTTTTAATTTGAGTATGCTAAAGGCAACTAAAGCAGGCATCTGTTTTAACGGCATCGTTCTCTGTTCATGTCTGTTTATACGTAATGCAAGGAGGGGCTCAAAGGAAAAGCAACACTGGAAATATTTCAATATTGAAAGTTATTTAACTATTCAATGTGTAAGGCCTAAATGTGAAAGAGTCTATCTGTTTTTTGGGGGGGGTTTTCAGAGATATATAAAACCTTCTTTTGTAGGGATATTTACAGGTGGATACATCCCGTGTAAGTTCGTGTTACAGCTCGGATCTGCAGTTTATAGCTGATGTCGAAAGTCAGCTAAAACACCCTGACCTTTGAACGGCTTTGTTAAATTGACTTTCGTTAAAGGGCAATACTCTGAATGTGAATGCCACCACTGGATTGTCCTTGTCTGTACCTTGTTGAGCATGAGCCGTCTTTTCATTTGCCAACTCTTCCATGTAGTTTGACATAACATCTCAATGGAGCGTTGCATGTTTTTCCAGGGTTCTTCGAGTCAGGGACAATATTCCCACAAGACACAACCATAGAACTGCAACAGATTTGCTGCTCTGCATAACGCATAGTGTCACAGATTTCAAAATCTTAAGAAATCAGTCCTTGTGTTTGGGATTTCACTCATAATACAGGCTTGGGACCATTCCCCAGATGCCATGAGTGAAACACACTGATGCAAATAAAGCTGGGCATTGATTGAAGAGGAAGGAGTTTGGAAAGACAATAAAGGGGCAGAGAAAAAAAAGCGAGGCTACATTAATCAGATCAAAAGGAGAATAAGCAACACCATCCAAACACAGTAATCCCATGATTTCCAGCCCACACATTCTAAAATGTGAAGGAATCAAACCAAACGCGGCTAGATAGGCTGATGCGATTGTGACAAGTTTGATATCAAGCTTGTAATTTCTCTTTTGTCAATCTACATCATCCCAACCATCAGTCTTTTGATTCATTAACAACCTACGCTGTTGGCAGTGGGAGCACGTTGCTTTCCTGTCCCCGAAGGTCCTCCGACAAATACCCTGTAAGGCACAGAATGTCCACAGGTATGATTTAACCTTCAGCAAGGCAGGACATATTTGCTTCTTAGGAAGCTTTATTTTTCACATCTTTTAGAGCTTTTTGCTAGTTTTGTCAGTCCATCAGATGTAAGCAAGTGGAAAAAATGGATTTATTAGCTGTTGAGAGAATATAAGGGAATTAAAACTGCCTATTTGTAAGCTTTGTGAGCAAGACGTTGAGCAAATAAACACAACTGTTAAATATGGGCAAGGCTCAAAACAGTAGTTAGTCTTTCTGGGAGCATCTGTTTTAATTCCTTTTTTTAACAAAGTAAAATTTAGCCTAAACCTTTCAGAAACTGTCTGGCAATGTCTCAGCAAGTAAATTCTTAAGATGTGTGAGTGGAAAGCCAGTTGGCTGAGCAGTGTCAACATGCTGAGATAGGACACAGTTTTACACAGCTGAGAAGTTGACAAGCAATTCCAGCTATAAAGAACTATTACAGTAGCTGGTCTATCAGACAGACCAAACACGCCAACGTTTTAATATTTAATCGCTGCAAACAGTCTCAGTGCAAATGCCTGTAAATCCACTCAAACAGAATGAGAAAACATGCACAATGCATACAACAATAGATAATGCGTATGAAAAAAAGCATATTTCTGTTCAGAAAAGCACAAAAGAGAAAAATTTCTGTCATTTCATTTTTAAACATGTAAGAAATTGCATCAAAATAAGCGTAAATAGACCAAAGGAAAGGAAGTTGCGGATGCTCTTATTGAAGGTTACAGGGTAAATTGTTCAGTTGTGCCTCATCAATCTATGGTAGCGGTACAGGGGTGTATCAAGGGGCCAACCACAAAAGTGCTCATCCATGCATATCGGATACACACATAACACTGAGTTGTGTGGCATGACGGTCAAACTGCAGAGGTACTGCCTCTATTTCTCTTTCACCTTTGTTCAGATGATGCAGAGCCTCTGTGTCACTGTCCAATCAATAAAATGACAAATTGATGGAAACAGTTGTGATAAGGATGAATAGCCATGGATCCCCTTTTTCTGCCCTCCTTAGAAGTAATCAGAAAGAGAATATGAAAGCTCTAAGTGCTGCAAGACTCTGTAACCCAAGCTGAACTAAATGCATCTGAATAGAAAAAAAAGCTTTATGGATGCCATTGTTTATTCCATTTCAAGACAACACAAAAATGTGTTAGTTCTTCCTCTGACTTGGTTTGTTTGCCATTTTTGAGTGTGTGCATCTGAAAAGTTGGCGGCTCAGTGGTTTTCCCGCTCATGTATGAGCCAGACACAAATGCTTATGCTCTCACAAACATTTCCAGTAATGAATCAGAATCCAGTTAGATTGCTATCTGTGGTTTTTCCCATAACCATCTATTTGTCTGTCCTATAATGTCTGCAGGCAGCTCTGCTGCTGCAAGCCAATTTATCCCATCCTCTTCTCTTCGTCATTCTTCCTCTTTTGCTGCTTTATTTATTCCTTTCCATCATCCTGTCTATTATGACACAATATTTTCCCGCCTTATCTGCTTAGCCGTAAACCATCAAAGAAATGGTGTTGGCTGTGCTGCACCACTAACACTGACTCAGTGTCAAAGAAAAATATTTAGAAAATATTAAGAACTAGTGCTTTAATATGTTTAAGATCTAATAATGGGATTCAGAGGAAAAGCATGCAAATACATAATCATGACTCAGTCTTACATCCACAAAAACATAATCTATGACTGCATGCTTTTTGGATCCACTGTTGGGACAAGCATTATCCTCTTGGTAGGCTTAAAATGATCTAGTTGCCAAACATCAAACTACATAGTGTTTAAGTAACCTGGCAGCAAGTGTGATGTAGCTGTTCTAGATATTATAGACTCAAGTCTAATGGTAGAAGAGGCTGCAAGGTCGCGTAGTGGTTAGCATTGTGACCTCCCAGCAAGAAGGCCGCTGGTCAGAGCCTTGGCTGGGGGGAGGTGTGAAGTTTGTATGTTCTCCCCAAGTATATGTGGGCACCTCCAGGCTTCCTCCCACCATCCAAAGATTAGGTTAAGTGGTTTCTCTGAATTGTCCCTAAGAGTGAGTGTGAATGGTTGTTTGTCTCTCTCTTTGTTGGTCCTGTGATGGACTGGAGACCATTCCAGGGTGTACCCCACCTCTCGACCAATGAGTGCTGGGATAGGCTCCAGCTTCCCCGTGACCCTTAATTGAACTAAGCAGTTCAGAAAATGACTGATGACTAATGGTAGCATAGCGTCTGCAAAGGAAGCAGAAACTGAATGGAAAGTGATGTGTTTGTTGTCTATGTTATTAAATTGACAACATCCGGATGGACTTAATGTTTTGGGGGGGGGGGGGGGGGTTTGCCCTGAAAAGAGTTGAGCTTTTTACTGTATCACAATGTAAAGGGGACATAAAAACAAACTCATCAAACTCAAAAAAAATTGTTAAATGTCATGGAATTACTGTGGACAGAGGTAAAAGATCTGTCGACTGGCAGGATTTTATGCTCAGTTTGATCAAACATTTCCTCAGAATCTATGATGGAGATATTAAGCCTAAAGCAAGCAAACACTGACAGACAGCTGTAAAACCATTATCAAAGCTAAACATCCAGCAAATTATTACTTCCTTCTCTTTTTGCTTGTTCCTAAAGACTGTTGTGTACAGATTAAGTTTATTTAGTGGTTACCTGAATTGGATTTTCATAGAGATCAATGAAACATTTCCCTGTAGAGTCATGCGTCCCAGCAGCGAGTAGCAACAAGATGGGTTAAGAGCTGATTTCAGATTCATGAAGTTGCCTTGGTTGCAACAAGCAGCGTAAACCTAAATGTTAAAAATCCATAAACAATTTTTTTTTTCCTCTCTGTTATTTTTTATCTGCTAATTTACAAAAAACAACAGTGACAGTCATGCACTCCGGTGACCCCGGGTCAAAGCTGATTCAACTTTCTTACTCTTTAAAAGTGCTATTAACCAAGCAGCTCAGCTTTTTTTTTAATCTTTATTAATTAATAGGTTTGCTCATTAGCATGGAAACCAATAGTCTCTGAAGAGATCCTAAGGTGACATTACAAGCCCTCTGATGAACTGCCATGTGTCCACTGATCAGCTAAAAACTGACCTTGGGAAAATACGCCCTGAAAGTCGATCATAACGTTCTCATTGTCATCTTCCACACTGACACTGATTAAGGAGACTTGTGCTGCAAGTACAGGCAAAGTGGAACTGCAAACTAAAAGACTCTGCAGGACGGATAGACGAAGCTGCAGGGAAAATGAAAAGGAGTGGAAGGTTTGGGGGTAGAGCAGCCAACAGAGAAGGTGAGAGCATGACCAGCCAGAGGGAGAGTTGTTGTGTGGAGAGATGGAAGAAGTGTGACAGTGTCTACTTAAGGCTGCATGACAAGCGAAATCATCCACACTGTCAGTCTTAAGGAGTCAGGTCAGGTTATGGAAATGAAATGAATGCAAAAGGTGTGTTATGAATTTTTTATGGATTTTTTTCCTTCTTTAAACATCTGTCATCTACACACCACGCTTTATAAATTACTTATTTAAAGCATGAAGCAGCAGTTTTTTTTTTTTGTTTTTAAATAAGGTAAACACTCAGTAGCATCAGATGTCAGATGTTTGTAGATATTTGTGTCATGTAGAAAACAATCGGCAAAGTTTTAATGACAAAAAAATACTCAAATGCTTATATATTTCATTCTATTACGGTATCATTTCCATCAAACTGTCCTTTATAGTCATTCACAGTAAAATTATTGTGTCACCACAAATATCTTTTTCCGAATTACATCACCACTCTGATAGACTCCCAGATTATAGAAGACCCGTTTCTGCCCCCTCCATAACTCCTTCCATCAGGCAGACTATGTAGGGCTGCCTTGATCCATGAAACATCCTCAAAAGATCTTTTTTTTAAATTATTGCTGCAAACATTAGATGGATCTAAACTCACTCAAAAGCTAGATCTACTCTGCTTCCTGCTCTTTCCTTTCTTTTAGATGGCCTCAGTGTATCTCAGTTACCTCCAGCACATCCCTCATGATGAGAATATTGTTCAGCTCATTCCTGGTGTAAATTGATGTCAACCCCAGTTTGTTTTTATTTTCAACACTAAACAGGAGGTTGAAGGTTTTTTCTTTTGTATTTACTGAGCTCCACTCACATCACAATGTTACTAAATGCACTGAAATGGACATTTTTCTTCCGTTTTTACTGTGTTTTCACCAAGCGGCAACCTCCGGTGGTAAAAAGTGAAGCCTATGCGGAAGTGCATAAAACTGCAGTTCCTCCTTCATCCACTAGGGGCTGTCTGAAAAACAGAGCAAATCCCCATAGACTCCCACGTTAAAAAGGCCAACTTTATGGCAGAAATAAACATGTTTATAGCCTGGTTCAAAAGTCCATTTTCGGTTTATAGGTCAGGTTTACCTTCACGGCAACTGTGGGGGGAGTAAATTTTTTCTAAGTCACCCGTTTATACGTAATTTAATCTTGAAGTTTTGGCATATTTAGGGGCGTGTCCTTTTGATTGACAGGTACCAATCTCCGGCTTCAAGTAAGAAGAACATGGAACAGCCGCAGTTTTTGGCCGGTTAACAATGTGACTTAGCTTTAGCCTGCTTACCTCCATTAGGTGGTTAGCTCCCGTTACCTCGGGGTTAGCTTGGTTAGCTTTAAGCTCGCAGTTAGCTCGATGTCAATAATCCGCCAGGACGCTCACGGCTCCGCTCTCAGCTCCACATCTTTGCCATATTTGTATTTTCTGGGCGAGATGACGCGCATGACGCTGCCAACACGGCGGCGGTAGGAACTGCCCACCGAGCTTCAATTCAGCTCTTCAGAAAACTACGGGTGACGTCACGGAGGCTCCGTCCATCTCTTTATATACAGTCTATGGTTTTCACCAGAGCTGGCAATTCCTGGTCCAGAAAGTAAAAGTTCTGTCGGAACAGCTGCCGGACAGGACTTTTACTTTCTGGACCAGGACTTGCCACCTCTGGTTTTCAGTGGTTTATTATGACATCCTCGTAAGATCATATCATACAGCTGGGACAGCATTAGCTGACTGAAGAGAATGCTTCAAGAAGCATGTAAAGAAACATGTTTCTCATATCTATTCGACAGCTGTGCCGCGGTATGGATTTATAGATTAGTCTGACACTATTTAGAAAAAGCAATGAATGTTATAAATCTGATGCGGATCACGAAAGTAAAACTCTGTTATTTGCAATTAAGAGCAACAAACCAGATGCTGCTGCTCACTCATAAGTTTTGCAGCAGATTGCATACCTGCACCATCCGTGCTTGGTTTGTGTTCTGAGGAGTGAGACAAACAGAGTCTACAAACATGTGGAAAAGAACAAAATAGGGAGTGCAAAAACATTTACATAAGAACTCTCATGTGCTTCATGTTTTAGTGGAGCAGCCCTGAAGCGTTGCTCTCAAAACAGGAACCTGCAACAAAGTCTGTAAGTCTGAAAGTGGGTAGAGTTTAATTGGACCACTCATAAATTATGAAAAAGTGAAAAAAAAAAAAAAAGGAAAAGGAAATAAAGACACAGGCATATAAATATCTAGTTTAAAATAAAATAGTTGAAATGTACCAGTCAGATGTTACTATTCTCCTGCTCTATGTCTGAACCACTGACTTTATCAAAATTTCATGAGCAAATACAGATTTGTTTATAGAGCAAGTTTAACCCCTTGGCATTTCTGCAATCCTGCAAAAACACTCAAAGTGTCCCGTCTGTGACCAGCTGGAATGCCAAAGTGTTAAATAAACTACAAACATTGTTCAACATCATGCAATGAACTTCCATATTATTCTGAATGTACATGAAAAGCAAAGGCTTTGCTCTCTGCTCCTCGTAGTAACACAGTTTTGCCAATAAGCAGCCGGAGGGAAGGCTGCTCCGGATGAATGACATGAGACATTATACAAGCTAACTGCGAACATGGAGACGAATTCTTAAAAGAGAACTCTAATTCAATATTAAACTAATCCATCTGCCCCACATCACTGAATGCAGATGGCTATCACAACCTTGAGCCCAAAGACAGACGAACGCTGACTCTCATTTCTCAGCCTCCATCACCCTCTTGCTGTGTGTGTTCAGCTTTACTCTGACATGTTAAATGTTTCTGGCCTTTTGAGTGGCCTCGTTACGGCTCAGTTTTTTATTGACTCTAATAATGAAATTATTGCCAGCGTTTGATATAACTGTATTTTCAGTTACGTTGCGCGTGTCTTCGAAACAAGACTAATTTTCTGCTTTTATGGTCATGACTTGTGCTCATCTTAAATTTTTAGGCCCCGCTGCAGAGATGGAAATCATTTCTAATACTTCATCCCCCACCCTTCAAAATGCTTGTATTTCCAGGCTCCACGCGGATCAATAACTTTCAGGGGGGAGGCACACAGAACAGGCTGATGTAATGCAAATGGATTTGGATTCAGTTTCTCGGGAAGGTAAATCCATGTCTTAACTTTGATTGCTTGATACATAACTGCACAAGGCACTGGATGATTTCTCATGAAAGGAAATAACCTCAACCTGTGTGGAGGGGAAAAAAAGTTTTGGATAAATAAAAACAGATCCAAGCAGGAATTTTTGACTTTTGATTTCATTCTGTCAGGCTGTTTCTCCCACGACTGTTTTAGGAGTCAGTTTCTGTCTCATTTTTACACTCTCATCAGCCAATTGCCAGTTTTTGTTCCACTTAGTTCCCCCCCCCCCCCCCCCTCTCTTTTTTCCATGTCTTTTTTTGTCCTCTTATTTTCACCCTTCCTTCTGCCCTGCTGTCACACCCTTCCCGTCCTCTTTCTGTTTCTGTAATCAGAGCTGTGACTGAGCAGTGTTTACAAGGTCTTCCCAGGGGCTTGCCAGTGTGGCACATTCTCTTTACAACTATTCACCTTTCCTCACCCTCCATTACCTCTATTTTTTTTTTTTTTTTTTTTTTTTTGGCCAGATAAGAGAGGAAGCAGCTGAAAACGTTTCCTTTGCTCAGATTTCCTATTCCTCCTCCATCCGACCTATCCCCCCCCACCTGTCAGGTGTGTAGTTTTATCTCTCAGCTTGAGCCGAGCTTTGTCACTCTGGATATGTGTGGCAACAAGCGATAGGCATTTCAAGCAAAAATACTTTTCAAAATCATTGATAATTAATTAACTATTCTTTGAATACCCTTCTACCCTGAACCCCATGGTGCTCTGTGCTGGCTTACACCAAGTTTCCAGCGATAGATTGTAATTACACTGTCCCTGTCACTGTTTCCAGTCTGGCTCCCTGACGTATTTCTGATTCGGTCACGTTTTCAGTCACTTCCCAACCTTCTCTGGTCCCACCAATCAGCCACTAAATAACCCAGCCTATTTCACCAGACCTTTTTCTTTATAAGCAGGAATGTCAACCTCAGTCCCTTTGACAGATTTTTCTGCACTCGTCTTCAGCTAGCCACTTTCCAGCCGTAATATCATGAGTTCTGATACGTGACCACTCAGAGGATATTTGGATTTGTGGATCATCAGTATTGTCAGACTGTGTTTAAACCTGGCTTTGACCCTTGACTCGCTCTGTGAGCGCTCTGTTATTCTGATCTGGATAATCTGTCGGCTCTGTCTTCTGGGCCTGGCTAAGTTTAACGGATTGGGGATCTGGGTCTGGATCTGAAGCTTAAATGTCTCGGTTCTCCCTGCCATTTGACTGAACTTTACCCATCATTCCCTGCACCTGCTCGCCTCTGGACTCAACGTCTTACCTGCTCTGGCTGCAAATATCGCTGCCCCAATGCTGCCATATTCTGTAATATATGCATGATTCTTCACATCACTCTTCATATACTCTTCCGTGAATCCCCTTCCTGTCAGCTCTCTCAATTCTCGTCATCAACCTATTGTAGACTTCAAACCAATTAAAACCTTAACCCTTTATTATGTCACTGGCTCTTTGTCTGTTTCATGTTTTAAGCCTGTAGTTTTTTTTTTTGTTTGTTTTTTGTTTGTTTTTTTTCTTGTTTCCTTTTTTCATTTTGGTTTCAAGTGACTTAAAGGGCACTTCTAAATAATATAGCATGTACATATGCTCTTACTTTTCCACAAAGTCTCCAATGTTCAGTGGGCATGGTAGGTTTTTCTACATTGTCACTATGACATGGCTGCAGATCAGCTCCGTGCAGTATTCCCTTGAGTACGTAATGACGTGTGATATTTACGTATGACTCAAAGCACTGTTCATGAATCTGTTGAGAAGTCAACACCTGGTACCTGTGTGTACAGCTCACCTACATTATCTTCACTTTCTTCAGTACTGTTCATATGGTTCTTAAAGGGCTGTACACTCAGGCTCAACAAATAACTCAAACTTCAAAAACTTTTAACAAAACTGATGGGAAGAATGTTTTTAACTCCCATCTTCAGATGAGTGCTGCTATTTGCAATTCACATGAAACCTAAGCTGATGACAAAACTAGCCTCTGACTACTGATTTGTGGATGAAACTTCTGTTTCATCCACTTTTGTTTCTTCACTCGCAAATGACTTTGTGTGATTGTAGCAGATAAGAAGCAAACTGCAGCACATTGAATTGTGGGCAAAACGACCAAATTGTGTATGCATGTAGAACAATTGCCATGAAAGACATCTTGCCCTCGGTCAGAGATGGTAGAATGTGATAAACCTACTAATCTATTGGTTAAATGCAGATTAACTTCATTGTTTTTATTAATTGTTCATGTCGCTGGCAGAGGAGGAACACATTTGACAGCGCAGTGTGAAATCAAACTTGGACAGGAAGCAAACTAGCAAATTATTTGTCATCAATGCACCTGAAATGGCATACAATATTTGAATCTTGTTCATCCATCCATTTGCTGTACCTGCTTGTTCCACTGGAGTCTTGTGATTGACTGGAGCCTGTCAGCAAGATACACCCCAGGGTTTTAGTACTGTTTGATTTCTTATAATTAAATGACTATTCATTGATAATTATATTATATTCATTCATTTTCAGAACCGCTTATTCCAATTCAGGGTTGCGGGGAAGCTGGAGCCTATCTGAGCCAGCTGGCTTTGGGCGACAGGCAGGGTACACCCTGGACAGCTCGCCAGGCCATCGCAGGGCCACACAGAGAGATGAACAACCACCCACGCTCACACTCATTCCTAGGGGCAATTTAGAGTGACCAATTAACCTATCATGCATGTCTTTGGATGGTGGGAGGAAGCTGGAGTACCTGGAGAGAACCCCCGCATACATGGGGAGAACATGCAAACTCCACACAGAAAGGCCACCGACCAAACCAGCCAAGGATTGAACCAGTGACCTTCTTGCTGTGAGGCCACAGTACTAACCACTGCGCCACCGTGCAGCCCTATATTATATTATATTATATTATATTATATTATATTATATTATATTATATTATATTATATTATATTATATTATATTATATTATATTATATTATATTATATTATATTATATTATACAGAACGAGAGAGACAGGGATGTTTTGCAGAAAGATTTAAAGTCTGCCGTGCAAAGTTTCCCATTTTTCCCTCAGAGCTGAAAAGACCAAATAACTGAAGTGTTACATCAGAGTGGGGTGGGGGAAGTTGGTGTAAGGGGGGTTGATATGTCTATTTGTGTGAGCGTCAGATGAGCTGATTGGCACAAGAACTGACTGATTGCTCTTGAGGGAAGGCGGTAATTTCTCTGTCATATTGTGACTGATTATAGCTCTGAAATATGTCACTGTTCTAACTCCATCAGAAGTTTCTGACAGGAGTCTTTGATGTGTGTTTGTACAGACTAGAAGACAAACAGCTATCTAGCAGCAGCTCCACAGGAAGTAGCACAACAGCTTTTGAGTCTCCTCTCTGCAGTCACCTGCATGTTGTAAATTGTCATGCAATACTGTGCAATTGCCACTGAATAAACCGTTTTCACAGCTTGTCTGCTTGACAAAGTCGCTGCATGTCATGAGACAGGTGATAACTAATACCTGACAGACTGTTGGCGGGGCTGTCTCACTTTTAAATTAAACACAAACGTATAAAAAGAAAATAAATTACAGAAGCCATAAAGAATTAGACAAAAACTATTAACTATGTCTTCGATCTTTGCTTGTAAAGCTTAATTTAGGATTGTATTTCCAAGCATTTCTGTCTTACAGGGATTAAAATTAAAAATCTGAGAAGATCAAACTCCGGTTTCTGCCTGGAGGCTGCCAGAACAGCATAACAGTAGACATTTTATGGAGGAACACTTTATAAGCCAATGTTCCACTCGGGACAAGTTACATGAAAAGTGAGTAAGTGAGTCACATCCTTTGCTTGTGGGCACAATATTTAGCACATCTTTTTTTCCCTCACACCACACAAATAAATTAGGCTTATCCTTTTTGAGGTGAAGTGCACATGGCAGACGTATTCTATTTAGATTTGGATTGCCTAGTTACATCAGGAAGCTGTGTATATATACATATATATTTTTTAATTCTGCAAGTTAAGCTGTCTTATGTATAAATCAGTTTGATCTTATAGCTTAGTAATTTGCTGCAGTTCTTTTTAAAGCTATTACTTTTGATTCAAATAGGTCATTTTTCTCATGGGTTTCCACTGGATATGACTGTATAATGACCATGGGTGTTCACTCCATTTCAGGGGCAAGGGTGGAAAAATTCAATCCCATCATCACACTGCATATGAATAAGGAGCTATGGGTCAGAGTGTCGCATGGTCATTATCATAGTCCTTATTATTACTTACTTGGTTCACTTAGATCAGCTTTTTTGGACTGGTCCAGTAACAGAAACAGATAGAGGAAGTAGATGAAACGTGTTTTACTACTGGAATATCACCCTGATGTGGACAAAAGGAACATATTAGTATGGTATTGTGAATAACTGCATGCTTTGATAATTTTGCACTTACTGCATGTTCATATGCTTTCCCTTTTTTATTACAAAATCTCAGGATAGAAGTGAGGTATGGAACTCAAAATGAACTGTAAAATCAGAAGAGTGATTGAGAAAGCTGAAATGTTTCATTAATTCAATCGTACACAAACTTGTGATATGGGACACCAAAAGTAGTATACAGAGCATGCTCTCACAGCTTTATGGTGAGCCGAGTAGTATGCTAACGATAGGTAACGCTTGCTAGTCCTAGCTACCACTTGCTAATGCTAGTTGCTGCTAATATTGACAACAAAGAGAAACTCATACATTTTATACATCATCCAAGTGAGTGTGACGTTGTACATGACAGAAACAGACAAGAATAATACTCTGGCTGTGTCCAAATGTCAACACTATTTCTTAACCCCTCATACACTACATAGGGCTACACTACAGCACACTATATCGTGCACTCGTTCTCTTGGCAGTTTGGGCACAAAGCTAGCTATTTTCTATTTGTAGCAGATCATGTGACATCGATGCATTGTTTGCAAAATGCTTTACATATTCATTCATTATCCTTCTCCACATGATCCAATGAAGGCTCGCAGGGAAGCTGGAGCCTATCCCAGCAATCACTGGCAAAAGGCAGGGTGCACCCTGGACAGGTCGCTAGTCCATCACAGGGCCACACAGAGACAAACAACCACTCACTCCTAAGGGCAATTCAGAGTAACCAATTAACCTAACATGCATGTCTTTGGACTGTGGGAGGAAGCCGGAGTACCTGGAGAGAACCCACACATACACAGAGAGAACATGCAAACTCCACACAGAAAGGCCACTGTCCAAACCTCGCCCCAGCCAAGAATCAAACCAGCAACATTCTCTGCTATAAGGCCACAGTGATAACAACAATTCCACCGTAGAGCCGGCTTCACATATTAAAACAAGAACAAATTCACATATATGGACACTTGGGGTGGGGAAGTTGAATCACAAAAGCCAAATAATTGAGATTTTTTGCTTCACAATTTTAAAATCGATTTTTTTTTTTTTTTTTTTTTTTGGGTAAAAAAATCCTTTTTTTTTTTCAAATAAATAAAACTACTCCGTTATAAATTTTTTTGTCATTTTTATTTTTCTTTATTAATCTTTCTACTTGTGTTCTTGGCCATTATACCAGCAGAATTATTGTCTGGCTACTGTGTTGTTTTTTCCTAATTGAAATTAGGAAAAATGACTAGCAAAAAAAGTTTTCTACCTTTTTTTGTTTGTTTGTTTTGTTTTTAGTCTACAAAAATTAACAATGTCAAAGAGTTGTAAGAATTGCAATTTAAATCGAATCGGCACCCAAAAGATCAGAATCAAATCGAATAGGGACAAAAGCATATCGTCACAGCCCTAATGGACACACATAACATCATTTACACAAACACAAACAAACACCCCAATTCCATTTTGCCTAGCACAACTCTAAAAGCATATCTTCTGCTTCACCAAACAACAAATAAATAAATACTCCACAGCCAAAAGGCTGCAATGCAACGGCCAACCTATCAAAAGCGATCCCTGTGGCAACGGCCTGGCAGATTCAGTAGGTATAGCCCCCCGGCACAGAGGGTCCCCATGAGAAAAACACTGGAATTAACAAAGTTTAAAAAGATCAAACAAAACTAAGACTAATAAAGAGCAGCTGAGAATAATAAGATGAAAATATATGAAAGAATTTAAAAAAGAAGGAAACGGATTTAAAAAAAAAAAAAAAAAAAAAAAAAAAGCTTCCAAGCTTAATGCAAAATGTTGGCAAAAAGTTTTTACAGTTTATGGTTTGGAAAAGACGTGCGGTTTCTGGGGGTTGTTTTTTTTGTTCTGTTTTCTTTTTTTTTTTTTTTTTTTGTTAATTTGTTTGTTTTTTTCCATATATAATTGTAACAGAATGGCTAAAACTATAACAGAGAAGTGAGGAAAGCGGGAGTGGTTTTCTTAGAAACAATATTTATTTACAAAAGTAGGAGTATTGGTATCAGTGGTGTGAGGCATGAACGAGTGTGTGGGAATGTATGTAGCACACAAAACAAAGCATGCTGAGCCTGCTTGGAGCAAAGTGAACTCCCAGGTTAACAGGGGTGATATCCTGACTGCAGGCTGGTGAGGATTTAAATGGACAAAGCAAACTGAGTCTGGGTGTAGCTCATCAGTCACTTCACAAGACTTGTTAAACAAACTGTTCTCACAAGCAGCACCACTCTGGATTATGGATTACTTGCAATTGTTTCGGCGAATTTTTTCAGAGACCTGCAAAAACACTTTTTTAGGCCAATCTTGGGAAGACTGGGACAAACAGTGTTCCCTGGCAAGTCTTCCCAAACCAGCCCGTATGCGATCATGCCCATCACAAATCTTTGCACACCTTTCTCTAAACACACCATGCATCTTCTTAAAAGCACTAAAACCGTATAATGAGCTGGTAGGAATCGGTAAGCGAGAACATTTTAAATACTTCCAAAAAAAACAAAACAAATGCAATTTATTAATAAAATCATAATTATTACTCCATTATTAAAGGAGCTTTGCCTAACTTTGAGTTTGAGGAAGAAAATAATAAAAACAGATGGAAAACATTATGGAATAGATTAAGATTATTCATTAGGGTCCTGCCAAAGCAGCAATCCAGCATGTTTTCCATTTATTCCTGTTCAAACTCATCTGAGTCAAATGTCAGAGAGGCTGACATGCTCTTTATAGTGGTCATTACATCCATTTAATTTGATTCAGGTGAGTTGAAGCAGGAATACATGGAAAACCTTCTGGATTGTGGAATGAGTAACCTGGTTGAGATTAACACCCTTCTGGGAGAAAGTGTAGAAATAGTTTCTCTGTGTCTGCTGCCTGCTCTTCTACTTTGGAAATGTTATTTCAACCAGCTGCAACAAAAGACTGAATGATGATTATTTTTTCATCTATTTTAAATAATGACTCAGCCAAGTCCAGGAATTTTGGACTTTCTGGCAAAGTTGCAAACAGCTAGACTGATATTAACATATGGACATACTTGTAAAAAAAAATGATCAATCTTTAAAATAGTTTTAGTATCGCCCATCAGCACCTACACAGAAGCTGCACAACACAAAGCAACTCAAGCCTAAAGAAGTGATTTTATTTATTATTTATGATTGTGAAAAAGGGACGGGATCTAATAAGCCGGGCTTCTTCTCACTCCCTTTTGAATACATATGTTCTTATTGGTTATCTGCAACATCCCCTATAGTCCTCCATAAACACACTGAACACTGTATAGTGATTTGACTCAAACATAGCCTGCTGCTATCCATTTCAAGAAATTAGTATAATGAAAGGGTCGGCAAGGTCAGATTCCTCCGTGGTGTGTGATTCTTGTCTATCTGTATGTCTAGCACAAACCCTTGTGGGATATAGCATCAATATAGTCTTTTATGCTGGGAGACAGCGATCAATGGATCTCTCTTTACCCGGACGGAAGCACTCCATAGTCAGCGGTTGATTTCACAGCTGGATATCCGACACGCCACTTAATGGATGTGTGAGTATATATGTCTGTGCAGCTCAGTGTACAGTTGTAGCATTGTAATTCGGGGTGATAAATGAACACAGTTGGCTTACCGAAGTCGGCAAGGGCCGCCGTATTTTCTCACTTTCCAATTAGTGTTGTCACAAATGCAAAGGTAATGGGAACACTGGCATATGCAGCACATTTAAAGGGCTGTTCAGTGTCAGTCTTCATCCAGCTCAGAGATTTGTATACAGTTAAATGCTGGTTACGTAGTGATGCATGCAGCCCTTATCTGGCTTTATATGTAGACTAGTTTTATTCCCATTTATGTCTGTTTATTTCCTAATTTAAAGCTTTGTTTACCCTTTTTGGATGGGCAGCTAGTATTAGCTAGAAATACTATCTACTTTTATGCAATTAAAACTTGTAAAGTCTGTGAAGAGACACTTCCTTGTAACAATTGTTTCATATGCAAGACGTGCCAAACACCAACATACCCAAAACAAGGAATTTCCAGTCCAGTTGTCTTTATTTATATTTCAAGCATGGTGGAGAAATGAAAAACCTAATAACATGAAGCCACTCTTCAATTAACAATGCAGAACATTAACTAAATTAAAATAAGAATAAAACTGGAGCCACCAGAATATAAAAGATCTTTACATTGACTTCTATAAAAATAACAATACTATTAATTTAGTCTTTTCTCCATTTTAAAGTGTTTTAAACTGAAGACTTGTTTGAAATGTTCTTTCATCAGGTCCTTTTTGAAAACTGTAATCAGGCTTGACTTTATATGGACCTCTCCATAAAATTTCCACACAATCAGCATCTAAACTGTGAGCTGGCCAAAGTGCAGGATCAGCTGGAGGGGGTCGAGTAGTTCTCTGTAGTATCACTGGTTGATGGTCACCCAGTGGCAGGACCCTCTGTGCCTTCAGAAGTCCCAGAGTCCACAGACCTGCTGGTTTGTGTTGAGAATGTAAACAGAACCTGCTGGTAGGTTGATCGTCTACATCTGCCTCCTGGCCTTGTGTTCCTCCTTGAATACACTTCAGCATTGACCCTGCAAATAATTTAGGAAAACAAGAAGATTAATACTGCCTGCATTGATTCAATATGAAATGTCTTTACATTATGAACCGTTCAACATGAGATTCAGAAAAGAAGAAAAACAATTAAGTCTTCCACGTCACTCTAAGATTAAATTTACAAAATTAAAACTTCATAAGTAGATGTTACCTTTGGCCAAGAAACCTCACACAAATGTCATCAACCATGATAAAATTTTAAAAGGCGCCAATTTTGGTGCGTAATTGTTCAATATTCCCTCAGTTAATGTTACCAATAATTATATTACATTCAATTCCATCCTCAATTTGTTTCTTTGTGAGAGTACTACAATGCAGTGAATCTGAAACATTTTTAAATAGGATAGATTAATGTTATTCTTTAACCATTTATCTCTGTTTTATTTTACAACTATAACATTTACTGCTTTTAGTTGCAGGATGGTTCTGGTTTCATTTTAACAAAAACACCAAAACACAATGTGCTGACCAGCAGAACATTATGTTCTTATTAGATATAATCTTTTCCATTCTGTTTTTATGAGATATATTGTTTGTCAGAAAAATTTTATGAGGCCTGTGCACCTACTATCATTATCCTTCTAACCAACTGCTTGGATTACCAGCACACTCAGCACGGTGGTCCTAAAAGGGTAATAAAAAACATGTCCTTATGACCAACAAATAAATAATTCAATCGGTGGCTCAGCCTGGACAAAGTAAAACTAAAGTAAAGGAGTTGAACATCAGTTACTTGAAATAAGTGGGAACATGGCTGCCCGTTAGTATTCTAACGGTAGCTATCGTCACCATTGGACATGGAACCGCTAATGTTACACATTTTTACATGTTTTACTTGCTTGAACTTGCTATTTTTTCTTCTTTTTTTCCTTTCCGCCCCCGATTTATGATGTCTGAAGGCTGTGGCTATTTACTGTTGTCCATCAGAGTTGATGAGGCGTCCATCACAACAAAACAGTCTGGAGATTTTTTCTTTTTTGTAACATGGGGCTCACGGGGGAGGGGCTCATTTTTCTTCTCAAGGGCTCTCTCAGTAAATGGGTTAATGTTCATTTTGTATTGTCTTTAGTTTTATATTAACATATAACCACGGATATGGCAAGCTTAACTTGCCTCAGCCTTTTGACTTTTGGGGCCCCTCAAATCTTTGGGCCCTATGCGCACCTCTCAGATTTAGCTTCAGTCATGGTAGCTCTGATGACGATCTTAAGCAGAGAGTGTCTGAGAAGGTGTCCTGAAGATTGTTCCCCATGAAGAACTGGTCTAGAGCCACATCACCAGTGCAACTCTTAAACTCATCATTAATGTAGATGAAGGCCAGTGCAGTTTTTAACTTGCAGTGCAGCTGGAGGGTAAACCTCCATGGTTGTGTTCAGTGCTGCTTCAGGGAACTGGCTGCTGGAATCAGCCTGCTTGTAGAAGTGATGCTTGGTAAAAGAGAACCTAAAACATGAATGCTAAATCAACATAGAGATGGATACCAGTTTACTTTACAATATATATTTATAATCTAATTATAATCATAATAATAACGTATGAAATATATAATTTTTCATCAATTATGTGTTCATTTAATTCAAGCAAAAATGAAAAAAGAACACAGTACATTATATTATACATGGCCTATTTTAAGGGATGTTTTGCGAGTAATACGTCACTAAGATTAAAAACATTATAAATGACCAACACCACACATTTAGGTTCAATGTCACATCTGTAGCTGTGGCAATCACCTGGGCGCAGGGTGGCGTTTCTTGGTCACATGAAAGACACTATCACTGTGTTCTCCACATAAAGTAGGGAGGGAATCTCTGAACACAACCAGAAAAGAAAACTTAAATACAACCTGAACAGGTTGCCAGTCCATCGCAGGCACAACCAACTAACAACAATTCACACTTTCTTAGGGACAATTTGGAGTAACCAATTAACCCAACATGCATGTCTTTGAACGGAGGGAGGAAGACGAAGTACACAGAAAGAACCCACGTATACACAGGGAGAACATGCGAACTCCACACAGTAAGGCCACTGTTTGAACATCCCGGTTCTGACGTTCATCACTAATTTCAGGTCTGTCCCCCATCATTGTTATACAAGTACGTTGGATGATCCTCTTTGTCAACACGTAGGCTAAGACACTGGCATATTCTTGTTTACAAGGCTATGCATGGTCTACTTCCTTCCTACCTCCAGACTTTTCTCCATCAGAAGAGTTCAGGGTCCTGTCGTCTTCTTGGGAGGATTTTCATATCATCAGTCTTGAGGGTTTGTAGAGAGCTGGGGGGGGGGGGGGGGGAGGCCTTTCAAGTATGCTGCTCACATCACATCACATCACTACAAAAAGACTTGAAACTTCATTGGACGCTTTGGTCTTATTGGACACTTTGAAGAAAGTGCTGGATGACTTGTAGGCAGATTCAGAGGTTTGAATGTTCAGTTTGATGGTATAGTTTTGTGGTATATAATATGAGTTATAATGTGAGCATATTTTTAAAGGCACTCCTGCTCTCTTGCTCTGGACATTCGTGAAAAGAAATTTTACAGAAATTAGAAAAAAAAAAAAAAAAAGATTTGTTTGCTGAAAAAACTGACATGCCATTGAACCCTTCTTTCTACTTCTTAATGGTTTTGACTATTAACTGTTGTTAAAGTCCCATTTCTCTTTTAATGGTAGTATTTAACAGGACACTACAGGTCAAACTGAAAGTTATAAATTTAAGACTTATATGGTAATATTCATTGGAGGACTTGTTGAGGGACATAGATTTGACAGATCTGAGAAGGAGTCAAAACACTGGCAAGACAGAGATACAAGCTTCACCTTCATTTTGTTGTCATGGAAACTTTTTCTCACTGACTAATAAGAAGGATGAGCTCCTGGCCCTGGTTAGGAGGCAGATTTGTACCAGAAGTGCAGCATCCTTCTGAGGAACGTAGTGGCTTTGCTCTAGTGTCAGCTGAGAGGAGAAAAACATACTGGTAAGTAGGGCTGGGGATCAGCACTGACTGGTGAAAATCAGTTCATTCAGTCAATAACTAACTGTTTTTTTATTTGATTTTTGAGTCAATATTAATTAACTTCCAGATATTTGTAAAAACAACTGCATTTGTCCTTGAATATTAAAGACATTCTAAGATATCCTTCTAAAAAAATAACCATAGACACATTACGTTAGCATTAAAACCAGCTGGGAGTAATCAGATTACTGCAGTAATCTGATACATGCACTTCTAAATTATGATATTCTAAACATTGTTGTCTACATTTAGAATGACCAAATTTATGTACATCGCTTACTGTTCAAGGGCAGTCGGTCTTTGTTAAACCTGGCGGGCTCACGGATCACTACCAAAATTTAATCAGTTCTTCCTTTTCCCCATCTCCAACAACTCCTGAAAATTTCATGAAAATCTATCCATAACTTTTTGAGTTATCTTGAACACAAACAGACAGATAAACGCTGGGTAAAAAATAAACTCTTTGGCAGAGGTAATAAAATTTTTAAAGTCTCCAGCTCCATGGACACCACGCAATGCACTGCACAGTTGTTTGCAGTGAGGCAAGTGAACAGTAAATCATTATTATTATTATTAGTAGTAGTATTATTAGTATTATTATAATCATGGGGTGACATCCCTCTGCTGTCCCGCTAACCTGTTTAAGCTGTTACGTTCAACTAGCATAATCTAAATTAGTCCAAACAAACAAGCATCTTTTACTGTTACACCCTTAATCTGTAAAATATTAACAGAGTCAAATATAGTTAAAAGTGAAGTCCTTTAATTTCTTACATAGAGCTGGTTAAAGTTAACATGTAGTTTTTCCATCCTGGCTGAGATGGGCTACAAAACCCATGAGTGTCTATACAAACCTTGGCATGTTCAAGTCAGGCAGGTTTTTTTCTGCAACTCTTTAAAGTTTCTGTTTTACTTCAACTCTCAAAGAATGACACCTGAACACACCATGCAACCAGGAAGAAGTATATGCAGCAGTCAAAGAAAGGATGACACAATGCTAAGATGTGAATCCAATGCCGCAGAAGACACAAGGTGCTAATTTCAACATATAAAAGTTTCTCAAACATAATTCAGGAGCATTTAGCTTCTTTTCAGAATGTTGTTCTGAAAACCTCAAAGATGTAGTTTTGTCCAGTTAGTTGTCAAGTAAATACTGTCCAGCACAGCTAACTAGCAAACATGAAGCTTTAAAGTGAAACAAATCAGAAGTTGAAATCCCAGCTGTTCTGGTCATCACAGAGGGACCACATACCACCATTCCTCCTCATCTCTTCTGACTGTCTCCTCCTTCTCCCTCCTATTCCATTCAAGAGTACTCCATTTTCCACAAATCTCCAAGTAATCCAGATAATGCTGTCAATATCAGACTCCCATCAACAATGTCAGGGGGGGCTTGACATCTTCCCTGTAATGCCTAAATTTGTGTGAAGCAGCTGGAAAGTGTGTTGTGCATGTGGAAAACACACAATGGTCTCAACTGGGAATGTCCCATCGCTCTGCAGGCCTATTTACATGAACATAATCTCATGAACTTTATGCACACTGTCCAGACCCTGTTCTGAGATGGGATGCCATTACTGGAATGGTTTACAAAACCCACATAGCTTACTTGGCTTGCTTTGTTTTTAATGTATATTTTAGTTTGTTTTTAATGTATTTTTAATGCACCCTGTGCCCCACTGTAAAGCTTTTAATGTTTTATGTAAAGCACTTTGAATTGTCTTGAAATACATGAAATGTGCTCTACAAATAAACTCGCTTTGCTTTGCTTGCAATACATCTGAAGATTTACATATATATATATATATATATATATATATACACAGTATAACATTTGTTATAACTTTCCTGAAAAACAGACTAAACAGAGCATATATTAAATGAAATAAAAATAAAATGAGGTCATTACAAGGTTAAGAAGTAATAGATAAATGTAAAAGAAAATACTTTCTTTTTTAACCACTTAGTACAACTAAGTGTCGCAAGGAAGCTGAAGTCTGTCCCAGTACATCACAGGGCAACATTTTTGTCATAAAAAAAAAAAAAAGAGTCTTAAAAATATATAAAGCATTGCTGTTATGTTAGTTGAATGCAAAACCAGCTCTTCCCACTTTAACACTATCTTAATGACCAGTGCAAACTTTCACCTAGCAGTTCTTCCCAACGTTGAGGGTTCATCTGGCATTTTCAGGTCTACTCTTTTCGGAAAAAGTTCCTTTCTGATTGCTTGAGCAGCTTGGGAAGCTTCTTGCCATAGGCTCCCTGCCAGTGTTGTGGCAGTTTCTGCTCTTGGTGGCAATTTTTTGCAATTACAGTATCAAAGGCTGACAAATCTCAGTTGTCAGGGTGGAGAAGCTGCAACTATTAAACTCAATCCAACATGAGACACTGAGATGCAGTTAATAGATATCTCAGAGCAGTGTCACACAAATGCTTTAGTTTCTCAGTTTTAGTGCGTGTACGTCTGTATTTAAAAGGATATATGATAAAATACCATATCCTGTCTATAGAGGACCAGAGGATGCTTTCACCAGCAATGGCTTAATATTCTTAGTTTAACACAATAAACACAGTTTTATAAGGAAATATATGCAAGTAACTTTCCTCATATCTTCTCCTTTTATCACCATAAGACAGAAATTATGAGTGATTAGGTTCAATAAAATAAAATAAAAAATAAAAAATAAAAAAATAAAAACAGATGCCAAGATTCAGGAAGTGGCTCAACTTATCCACATGTTTTTCTTACCTTTTCTTTCTTAGAAGAGTCCTACACGGTTTGTCGTTTGGAAAGGACTTGTGAGACCGGAAAGGGTGCTTGGTAATTTAGCTAAATTATTATAAAGAGAAACTTCTTCCAGACTTCCAGTTAAAACTTCCTGCACTTTACCATTTGACATAGAACAGTACAGATCTGTCATCAGCATTGTTAGATAGATTCATTCAAATTTATTCTGAATTTCAATGAGCTACCTGCTGGTCCTCAAATGAATCCTGATTCATCATAAGAAGAATAAAGGGTTATATTTCCCTTTTTCTTTTCTTTTTTTTTCTTTTTCTTTTTGTTGAGACAGCAACAAAGTCCCTATGCAAAGGTGTTGCAGACACCAGAAAAAGGTTGCAAAAAGAAAAACATATATTTCCAAGGGCTGGAAAATATCTCCACACTATATACCTACATAGCTACAAGATCATACACGCAACACCTACGTCTCTGACACCTGGGCAGGCATGCACGCCATTGCACTCTTCTACATGAGCACAAACTGTATGTGAGCATGGCCATTGTTTGTGTAAATCACAACCTTAACTGCCTGGAGAACAGTCTGGGGCCAAGAAGCTCAGTCTCAACTCTATGAATAGCAAAGCAGATCCGGCTGGGACTGCCAGTCATCAACATTAATAACAGATTAACATCTTTTCTTTTACAGATTAAACATTGCTTACTCAGAATGAGTCCAAGATAAAAAAAAAAAAAGCTGTGGCTGCACTGTGAAGGCTCGTAAAGAGAGAATTGCTAAGCTAGTAAACATTCCTGGATGAGCTTTCCTCCAAATGCCTTGCAGTTATACCTCTGATCACTGCTGCTGCATCAAACAAATCAAATTACATAGTGAGAGGCACGCAGGTAGCAGAGCCGAAAGGGGCTATTACCAAAAAATGGGGTTAAATGGGAACTTCTTTCCATTTATTTGTGGTGATACTGAATTGGCTTGATTTGTCTCCAGATTGGCAACAGGTGCCTTTTATCTGGTTAAAGATCCAAACAAAAGATTCCTGTTTCTGTTGCACAGATGCATACCATCGGTGGGTCGGCTTCATTTTGCATCACAAATCCTGCAAAGGAAATTGTTTCTTGACCTTTGAAGCAAAACTGTCTTCTGCAATGAGGCAATATGTAAGTGGAGCCAACAGTGTCTGATGGCACACAGATCAGCATTACACTAGAGCAGACCTCCACAGCTGAGGGAGCAATACGGCCTCAGCGCTGTCTGTCAGCCCTGTGATATACTCGCTGAAAGAGAGGTTGCGGTGATGGGAGGGGTCGTAGGATTTGATGGGTACATGCTGCTCAAACAACAAATGGCCACTGGGTGTGTGTGTGTGTGTGTGTGTGTGTGTGTGTGTGTGTGTGTGTGTGTGTGTGCAGACGAGAGAGTCTGCTCACAGAAAGCAGGAGGAAAAAGCACGTCGCCTTTGAGGGATTGACTTTTAGTTGTGGCACGATGTCACATTTCGAAGCGTCACACCAGCAGTCCTTCATGGCGCCTGAGGTTTTTTTTACCCCACAATTTTTCTAAAATGCAAATATGTCTTTTCACAGTGTTTTTTTTTTTCTTTGCACAGTAAAGAGCGGACTGCAGATGGGATAGAGGCGTTGTTTGTTTGTCATTGCACAATGACATTTCTGTTCATATCTGAACCTGCAGGGTAGTAGCAATTTAAATGTTAACATGGAACAGGTAGTACTGTCAGGATACAAAAGTACACATGACATCGCTTCCACTGAAAGACCCATTCCCTCCGTATTGGCTTGTCTGTCAGGTAGGAGACATTGCCTGAATTAATTAGCAGAGTGTTCACAAAAAAAATGTGTGGGGAAAAATAGAGTAATTATAACCACATTCTTTCTTTGTATCTTTTGGAATTGAAAGAAAATAGAAAATTATTTCCTCTAAATTGAAACAGACAAAAATGTGTGAGTATCTTATTCACACTAAAACATAATGCATGTACACAGCATGCGCAGTTATTAAGTACGGGAGAGTTAGACATAATTTTAATGCAGATTTTTTTTCTATTTTTAAACTATTTAGGCTACATTTTAATGATTATTGAAATTTAATTATCAGGTCATTTGGAGGAACATTGATTGACCGTGATTGACATCTTGAATCAAATTGTGCACAATAATCAACCAATCAGATTGTAGACAGGGGACACCATGCTATGTGCAAAATATGTATGCAAACTATTTTTCCTAATGGATAATTTTATTACTGAACCAACACAATGACTTCAGTCCCTTTGAATCTATTCTATATGTGGTGTTTGTACATCCAAACTGATATAATATATAAGTACATTGTCAGTGGCAGTCCCAGATTGTTTGACGCCCCTTTGCGTCCTTCCTGAAAGATGATTGCTGACTGAGAAGCAACTTTCTCAGCAGCAGCAGATGAAATGTGTCCCACCACAGTAAAGGGGATGCATATCCACATAATTTGACATGGAAATGGGCTAAATTAAACATTTGCTATTGCTCTCTTGCACTGCTACACTGCCGCTCAGGGACAGTCTTTGCTATGGGCAAGGTGGGCGATCACCCAGGGCGCAATCTCTTTGGGGGCGCAAGAGCGCCCTCAAAAAAAAAAAAATTGCCAGTTTTCTAATACTGCTGATTTCCAAGTCAAGTTAATGGGCACTGGGGCACCTCTACTATCGTCGTCTGTGTGTCAGAAGAAAAGGCGGGGGGGGGGGGGGGACGGATGGACGGAAGGAAGAGCATCTCGCAACTGAGGAAACACAACACAAGCTGTTGCTTCCAAATAAATCATATTTCATCCATAAAATGAACACGTATATAAAAAAAAGAAAGAAAGAAAATACAAATCTGCCTGCATCAATGTTAATTTGTTCACATCACATGTCATCAGTCTTAACTCTGGGTGTTTGACCGACGGAGAGGGTGATGATGTTGAGTCGAGTCAAGGTGTACCATGGACAAAAGACCAAAGAAACCATCAGGTCCCTAGTTCAGAAAGAGAAGGAAAGAAGAAGAGGAGAAACGCTGAAAAGATAAAGGTTTGCAGAACTTGCAGAAATTTAAGAAATAATTTTTAGTTCATTAAACTACTAAAAAGCATATTTCCGAACCCTATAGTTAATTCTTTATATAGACTTAAACTATCATAGGATGCCATTTTATGTTTTAGAGTTGGGCTTTTCATGATACCACCATACTGCAGTTAGAAAAATACAACTATTTTAGTATTTCATGTTGAATTGGTCATAACATCAAGGATTGAGTCACAGACATTGGCCAAGGGCTTACAGCCCCTTCATCAAGCAGAATTAGTTCCAGTTCTTTAAGAGATGATGGCAATATATCCAGGAAAACATATCCAGTCACAAATCCAGTCCAAGTTGTCTACATCATCATCGCTATTTTCTCCGTGCCAGGTTCTGTCTGTGCAGGCATGCCCAGCTTTTGCTGGATTGTGATAACTCAGAGATGCATGGCTTCCGTAGGCGTTTCAAGTACATCATTAAATGGGAAAGATGAGAAGGATGATTGATCGGAGTTAATGACCATCTTCCACAGGGCCATTGTACCTTTTTCCTCTTTAAACTGTCTTGTTTAACACTGAAAGGTTGGGCTATTTTAGCCTTTCCATGTCCAGCTGCATTGAACTGTCCATGAACTTGTTAGGTTGATACTCAGTTGGCAAGATATTAGTTTAGCTCCTCAGTCTCTTTAGTATTTGGTCCATGATTTCTCAGTTGGCTGCTGAATGGCTCAACGGATGACACGTTTTCAAATCTAACTTTGGTTTTTTTACAAAGTACTGGTACATACATGAAAGTACTGGCAATTAGATGAAACACTCTGGTCAAGCTTTAAATTAAGGGACACAAAATTTGCTTGGTTACTAAAGAACGAATAAGGAACTAATGGTTAATTAACAAGTATTTATTGGTGAATGCACAGTCCAGCCTTATTACAGAAGTACTGGTTATCAGACGAACAAAGAGGCTGGACTGTTCATTCAACAATAAGTATTGTGTTTGTGTTTGGATGATGGTTTTTTTCCCCCTTTCCCTATGATAATATCAATTGTCATTACATTAGCTTTACCTTTTGGAAAACCCAATAAGGCATCTTTACTAGATATATCCTGTGAGGACCATGCTTCTGGGGAATGAGTAAAACTAGTACATATATATATATATATATATATATATATATATATATATATATATATATATATATATATATATATATATATATATATACAAAGTCTCAACCTATATATATATATATATATATATATATATATATATATATATATATATATATATATATATATATATTTATACATATATATAGGTTGAGACTTCAACAAGTAAATCACAAATCATTAATTGCAAACAAATTGATGCATGAAAAAAGTTAAAATGCTAAAATGTTTGAAATGCTAAAAAAAAAAAAAAAACTCATCAATGACATGTTTTAGCGTCAGGCTGCAGACCTCAAGAACAGTAGGAGTCAGATTTTATATATATATATATATATATATATATATATATATATATATATATATATATATATATATATATATATATATATATATATATATATATATATATGTATGTATATACATATCTACATACATGCATCTACAAATTGATGCTTGAAAAAAATTAAAGCATGTAATTGCTGTTCGTGTCTTGAATGTGGAACATTTGGCAGTTCACGATTTCCTGGTGCAAACGTCAGAGCTTGACTTTAACTTAGCAACGCTGGCAATATATTTGGCTAGTTTTCAAACGGGTCTAACAATTCTCTTAAAAAAAAATAAAAAAATAAAGCGATCTAAAACTAGCCAACTACCTAAAGTCTAGAGACATTTTCTGACAATATTGAAGCATTATGGTGACTGACATGAAAGTATGAATTATTTAATCTTCTCAGCGAGCAGCTAGCTGCCCCCAGACTCCTCCCCTGTACAAAAGAAGACACAAGAAGCTTGGTCCTCACACAGCACCCAGGTGCACATTCACCTCTACTCCATGACTAGACTGGGATATACTTGCTGTTGGCAATGTGTCCGCGTATGTATCATGGCTGCCACACGTTCCCACCGTTCATTTGGAACGTAGGCTGCTCGTATTGATGTGAGGCAGCGTGTTGTGTGCACAAGTTCAAGTATTGACTTGAACACTAAAGAGCATAAACAAAATCAAAGCCAAACCAAATAGCAGATCATTTTTAAAAGCAACTCTTGTACATCACACCACAGTTCTGGTCCTCGAGGACCAGTGTCCTGCAGGTTTTCCAAGTGATGCCGCTGCAACACACCTGATTCAAATAAATATGTATTAAGCAGACATGTGCAGAGCTTGTCTGAGTCTGAGTCAGGTGTGATCCATTAGGAACACTTAGAAAACCTGCAGGACACCAGTCCTTGAGGACCAGGGTTGGGGACACCTTCATTGTTCACAACTACCAGCATCTTTATGATTTTTCCTCACAACCACAATCACTTCTGCTTTAACAGTTATCAACAGACTGATCATGTTGTTTACAGAAATGCACCTGATACATGATGTTACCAACTGTATACCCTTGCAGTGACCTCCAGTGTTGGCCTTATCATGGTTCCATTTAATGGAGTCAGTATACACGCAGACGTATAAGAATGTTGATATGTACGCTTGCATACACAGCACAGCCTTTGAAGTGAAATGCACAGGTACCACCAGCCGATCCACCCTGGCTAACCGTCAAATGTTAAAGCCTATTAATGAAGAATGGAGAAAAACTAAACGTACTGTAACAATTTTTGGACAAAGGTTGCTTATTCTGGTCGTACAAACACTGCAATCTTGCAGGTTTCCATTGTATTCCTGCTTCAACACACCTGAATCAAATGAAAAGCATCTAGCAGTCTTTACAAGTTCAACACAACTCATTCGTTTGAGTAAAGTGTGTTGGAGCAGGGAATGAAACTGTTGTATTTCTGTACAATAGATCCATACTACACAAGTATGATAGAATATTGTTTGTTTTCTTTTGTTTGTTTGTTTGTTTTGTTTGGAGGGGGTTGATTTTATTTAAATTAAAAACAAAAAGTAAGGCTGTAAATAAAGAAAGGCGTCCCTGCACATGTCTGAGAATGTCAAATATTTTATGTAGAAAAAAACTGTGATCTTCTCAAAGATTCCGTTGTGTTGTTGCATCTTAAAGAAAATGTATGATGCAACAAATATCATTTTCTGAAGCCGTGAATAGATGGATTCTTTAGTGGTCTTGGCAAATTGCATAAAACAGACTATAATTTTGTCAGGTTTCTGTCCCTAAACATAATGTCATTTGTTTTCCATGTCCGCGGGCTAATAACAAAAGGAAATGTATTGCAATGTCTGGTTTCTGGATGATATAATTACTGTAGTGGGCTGCAAACATAATCCTATCAGCTCTATTGGAAAGCAACCTGGTTTACATTAATAATATATATATATATATATATATATATATATATATATATATATATATATATATATATATATATATATATATATATATATATATATATATATATAAATACACTCAATAAATGTACTTAAGTAAATGCAGCTGAGTTCTGATAAAAATTGTAGCATAATGGCTTGACTCAACACATAACTCTTTTATCCTGATTTGTAAAAGACAGATTAAAACCAAGCACTGTGTAGTGGTTTGTTTCTTTCTAAGTTGACCATCTATTGTAGAATACAAAGAGCTGACATTTCTTTCTGCTGTGATCCTGTTTAATGAACTTCTCCATCAGGATAACTCAGCTGCAGTGTGTTATGCCTGTGGCTCAGATTTTCACTGCTTTTTATTTTCTCTCTTTAACAGCTGAATTTTTCAATATATTACACTGTTTATCTATTTAATCATTGCTGCTTTTCAGGCCAAAGCCAAGCAGTAAACATGGGGATCTGGAAAGTAAAGCAAACCGTTGACCTTCAAACTGAAAGCGAGATAGTTGATCAAACCTGACCAAGGTGACATGGACTGGTCTACAATACACCAGATGTAAAATATGTTATTTGACATTTGACAGACATTTTCTCCATTAAATTAATCACAAAATACTAAAGTGAATCCACAGATTCCACATATGACCTTGAATAAAGAATAACTTGAGCTACAGGTTTATACAGTCATTCTGCTTTTCAGCCTTGTGTTTCTGGAAATCTAACAAGGAATTTCAGTAGTTAGAAAGAAAGTGAATTGGATATTTAAACTCACCAGGTTGCTGTTTTGTTTTTTTGTTTGTTTTGTTTGGGGGTTTTTTTGCTGCACAGTTGCTGCAGATGTGCTAGCTGCACATCCATAATGAGCATCTGGTGACTGTGGAGGCCACTGGATGATTGTGAACTTATTATTACGTTCAAGAAACCAGTAATTTGGGCTTTGTGACCTGGTGCATTATTCTGCTGGATGTATCCATATGAATTTGGGTCTACAGTGGTCTTTATGGGATGGCATTTAAATGTATTACAAAGTCCAAAGTGTGCAAAGAAAATATCCCCTAAACCATTACACCATCACCAGAGTGGCTCCATAGTTTTTATTTTGTTTATGCTAAATTCTGACCCAAACATTTGAATGTTGCAGCTTAAATTAAGACTCGTCAGGTAAGTTAACATTTTTCAAATCTTTTATTTCCCCAGTTTAGCGAGTCTGTGTAGCTTCGCTTTCCTGGTCTTTGCTGACAGGAGTGGCACCAGGCGTGGTCATCTGCTGTTGTGGTCCATCTGCATGGAGGTATAACATGTTATACATTAAGAGGTAGATAACTTGTCTTTCTGTCATCTACAACCAGTTCATCCATCCTCCTCTGACCTCATTTTAGAAAAGCCAATTGCTGCTCCCTGCATATTTCTCTTTATTGGACCATTCTCTGTAAACCCAGTTGTGTGTAAAAATCCTCGTAAATAAGCAGTTTCTGAAATACTCAGACCAGCTTGTCTGGCACCAACAACAATCCCATATTCAAAGTCACCTAAATCCCCTTTCTTTTGTATTGTTCTCTCAGGATTTCAATGTGTGAAGCCACAGCCTGCTTGTAGATATTGAGCCAGTCATAACTGAAACAGCCTAACCAGACTTTTGTCCCTTACCTACGTATTTTTGCATATTTCATGTACAAATATTTGATTATAACCAATTTTTGCATCATCTGCAAACTCACACTGAAGGGCTGTAAGTATGCCAACCAAAAAAGAGACAAAGCGATGTTTTGAGTGTAGGAGTCAGGTAGTGAGGTGTAAGAGCACGAGGCCATAGTGCATTAGAATTATTTAACGTCATATAATTTATGATTATGTTGGAAACTACCTATCAGATGAATTACTTTTTAATCAAAGGTTTGAGAAAGTTCCAGCCCACTTTAGCCAGATATAAATCACATCACTATAACACAGGTGTAAGGTTCAGTATTTTTAATCTAGTTATGGGATTTCAAATTGTAATCACTGACGCTCCTCAAATTAAGCAATAAATTACTCTCTAACAGTCTGAATGTTTAATCTTATATTTAATCATATTTCAATTACAGGTATAGAATCACATATTCCAGTTTTCATTTAACCCGAAGAAAGTGATTTGTAGAAAGGGTCTCAGATCTACAGATCTGTTCACGTGTCAATCCACTTCTCAATTTCTCATCTGATAAAACAAAACGCCCCCAATGATCTTTAACAACCAGAGCTGTTGATGTGCATAAGAAGTGGCAGCGCTTTAAATGAACTAATTTCTTCTACCCGGCAGTCCAGATGGCAAATCAGAGACCCTTGTAATAAAACATTAAGTTGAACAACACTACTGCAAGCAGCCAGGAGCTATTGCACTACACCAGTTGGTACGTTAACAGCCGTGAATCAACTGGAGCGGCATCAGTCTCTGAATGGTCTTCAAACAGAGCATCATTTTAATGGGATCCTAGGGGCCTTGCATATCAAGGCTGGGGGTCATGCAGGAGAGCGCCTCATTCTGTAGGAAATAATGAGGTCATTCAGTGTATAATGAGGCAAGTGATGTAGGGGTGGGGTTGTGGGGGAGCAAGGCACATGGGATTTCAGGCTCTATTCAACATCAATTTGTCAAAACAGGTTTTAGATTGCTATTTCTTTTTGTCTGTCTTCTCTGACCAGATCCCTTCCTCATCCTCCTCCTCTTCGCCTTACCATCTTTAAAACACTGTAATTTTGTCGTGTCATCAGTACCGGTAGGGTGTGACAACCCACTGCTTTTAATCATTCTCAATCAAAGGGGACTATCGCTCTACTTCCACCTCTTCTGCCATCTCTCTCTCTCTCTCTCTCTCTCTATTTCTCTCTCTCTCTCTCTCTGTCTCTCTCTCTCTGTCCCTCAGAGGGAGGCAGACAAAATAGAGAAGAATGAAACATGTGCATAACCTTTTCAAGGACGGCAGTGAGGGTGGCCTGTCCGGCAAGAAACCACTTTAGGAAAAGAAAACTACTGGTGCGGTTAATACAGAGAAGAAGAAGAGAGGGAAAATAGATGAGGGGGCCTGAAAGCCGACTATGATGACTTCTATATATAGCTGCTGAAGCGCGTGGTGAAGGCCTCCACTGCTAAGACAGCATGCTCTTCCAGCTAAAGGGATTTCACAGAGAATGTGTGTATGAGTGTATGTGCGCGCATGGATCTGCATGTGTGCATGTGTTTATTAAAGCCAGAGATTACACTGAGCACTGCTGCCGACATGAGGAGAGGAAGAGAGGAGGAGGAGGAGAGATGTTTAGCTGCAGGAGCTGTGCCGCCCTTAATTACACAGCAAACAACCGAAGGCCTTCTCTCTCTGACAGGATAAATGCTCATGTGTTTTTCTGAAGGGATATCATTTAAAAAAAACTTTTCTACTCAGCAATTTCTTGTAATTAAGTATTACAAGGACCCATTTTATGGAGATTTTGTTTTGTTCTTTTTTAAAAGGTTTTGCATTGTTCATCCAAAGACAAGCAACTCTTGCTTGTGTGGTTGCTCTTGTTGGTCCATTAACTTTGTGCTGATGAAACACAGTAGTTCCAACGCAAATATATTTTGTTTCAGTCACCCAAATAATAACCCAGGGAGGAAATGATGATGAGCAATAGAGATGGATGAGTTTTCCACTTAAATGGAGGAGGAAGCGTTTGCTGGGGACAACAACAGGTGTCACCAAAACAAAGGAAAACATGGCTCCTTCACAATGAAGTTAACAATTGTAAAACTAAAAGGGTTTTTTTGTTGTTTTTTGTGTTTTTTGTGTGTGTCTTCTCCAGCATTTAAACAAGCAGAATGATGGTCTGAAAACACAGCATCCCCTGCGGAGGCCTGAGCTATCAACTGTCGGAAGTGCCAGAAACTAACAAGTTAAATATAAATGAGAAACATACAAAGAAAACTAGTTGCTGCTAGTGAATAAACCTGCAGGACGACTCAGTGACTGTGTCACATGCAGAACATACAGAGTGGAACGTGTTTACAGAAGAGTGATCATGCCAATGTGTCCCCGCTCACACAAAGGCAAGAGGTAGGCCAGGAGAACCCCGAGACCCAGGTAGCCGGCAGCAAGCCATGCACACAGCCAGGAGGCGACAGGGAGAAGGCCCCAGCCAGTCAGGGGGAACAGGCCCCTGTGGGCCCGGACCGGCAAAGACCGGCCTTACCGGGCACCAGCCACCCAGGGCAGACAGAGAGTGAGCCCCAGGACCCCAATAGCCTAAAAGCAACCCCCCACCCCTGCAGGCAAAGGGCCAGGATCCCTAGTCGCCACCAAGCGGCAGCCAGGACACACCCAAGCACACCTGCTGCACTCCCCGGGCAAAGGAGCGCAACATGTCCCATGTCCCTTGTGAGACATCGCTGGCGGAGCAGAGGACAGGAAGGCCCCAATCAGGGCACCCACAACTACCACCCACCACTCCCAGCATCCCCCCACCATCCCACACACGCAGACAACCCAGCATCCCCCAGGCCCAGCAGCACTCCCAGCCAGGCCAGCCTAGACCCAGGTCCACAGGGTAGCACTCCTCCCCCAATTCTGATCCCAGCCTCAACTATCTTGGTCCTGGGGCCACTATCAGGCACCAGGGCACAGACCTGCCCCCCACCGCAGCGGCAGATACAGGCCAGCCCACCCCGCAGCAGCATGGCAGCCTGCCGTGGAGCCAATACCTGCCGACCCAGCCTCTGCCACCAGCCTTGCCCCATCGCCGTGAGGCAACTCCAACTGATCTCCACTGATCTACCCAAGGCTCACTTGGAGATGCATTGCAGCTTGTTACATAAAAAATATGGAATGAGATTAAGCAGGTCCAACCCTCCTCTGTCTTTGGTCTGTTGTTAAGTTTTTAGACTAATGCGGGATGGCTTGTTTTTTCAAAGAAATTTGGATATGTGGGAGTCCAATGATTTAAACCAACTGGAGGATGGTTTGGTGGGAATCATTGAGAAAAGATAATTAACTTTAGGTAAAGCCATCATTTTAATGGTGTCAACGCTCCCCATAAGTGATATGGGCAAGCGTCTCCGTCTTGAGAGGTCTTCTTCTATGGTGTTTACCAGCTGATTGTAATTTAATTTTCTTAATTCTGTTAGTCTGGGAGAGATATTTACACCTAAATAACTAATGTTTCCTGACTGTGTAGTGGTGTTAGATGTTTTTAAAGTCACAGTTAATTGGCATAACTGTAGTCTTTGACCAGTTAATAGAGTATTGATGAGAATTTATTAATGTGTGACTGTCTGAGAAAGAGACGTTTGCGAGTTCTGAAGAATAAGTAAAACGTCATCAGCATAAAGACTTATTTTATGTTCTATATTTTTAGCACAAATTCCTTTAATATCTTTGTTTTGTCTCATGGCAGCTGCCAAGGATTCAATAAAAATGGCAAAAAGTGATGGAGAAACTGGGCAACACTGTCTGTTGCTTCTCTGTGAGCAGAAGCTTGGAGAAATTTGATCATTGGTCTTCACACATGCATTTGGGCTGCTATATAATATTTATCCAGACAATGAATAATGACCCAATCCAAATCCAAATCTAAAGGTATCTATCTATCCATCTATCCTGCTTCCTCACACAACATCAACTTCCTGCTTCCTGTTACATAACATCATGTCATGTTGAAAATAACAGGAAGGTACATTTCTACAGCTTATCATACATTTTAAATGGATTGAAACCAGTCATAGTGGACAAAGATCTGCTTTTAGATTTGTAATGAAACTGATTGTCATTGGCTCTCAGTCTCACATCATAAAAGAACTTGACTCACTGTTCTTTGGATTGTTGCTTCCATTCATTTAGGTTTAAGGGCATTTATTTATACACAGCCATGTTAAGGTCTCACAACATCATTTAAAATCAGAATGACGACTGGACTTTAGGTCAGTGCTAATGTGGTTGTGCTTGGGATCACTGTCAAGTTGCATGACCCATTTTCAGGAAACCTTTGGCTATCAGACAGATGGCATCACATCTATATATTTTAGTAAATGAAGTTTTTTTTCATGTGTGCTTAAGATTAGAACAAACATGTAAGTTCATACAGCAGCTAAATGCTTTGCAAAAGACAGAAACTGTCAAGCTTCTTCATACTAATAACTGCAAAGAAGGGGCATTTGCCAAGGTATGGAATTAATTAGACATTACATTTAGAGTAGTAGTATTGGCAGTACTGTGGCAGTGCTGTGAGCAGAGGATGTTACGCTGAAGGCAGCTGTGTAAGACAAGATCACTTGAAATGGTAAAAGTCAGACACTAAAGGAAGCTTCTTACGCTGTGGAGTTAGTTGTAGATCCTGGAGTTTCTGTTCTGACAGAGACAACGTAGACAGTATGTTGCAGACTGCTCACTTGAGGAGCCTAAAGTCAAGCTATACTTGTGCTTGAGATGAGTTGAGTATAACTGGCTGCCTACTAACATCAGTTTACTTATAGTGACAAAGTCCCAGCATCCTACATAGTCAGAACAGGTAGGCCTGGACTTGTACCTTATTAAACTGCTCAATGTTAGCATAATTGGAGCCAAAGTGGATTACATCAGAGATAAGATTGCCTGCATGTCTCTTGCTCTTAACCAGAAATCCATAATGCACAATGTTAATCCTGCTTCACCCTGAAAGATCTGCTTCTAAAATGTCCTGCACTTGACATTTACTTGCTTTTATCAGAGCAGAGGCTTCAGACTTTGGGTCAGGAGCTGTCCTGACACAGCTACATTGTTGCTTTTGCTTCCTGCTAACTGTCTTTTGCTATGGGAGAGAATACTCCACTACAGAAAAGTAGACCCTAGCCCAGGGATGGGTAACTCCAGTTAAAGTGGGCCACTGTCCTGTAGGTTTTAGACATTTCCCTGTTTAAACACATCTGATTGAAATAAATAAGTTATTGTGCATAACTTCAGAAAAAAGCTGTTAGATCCATTTAATTTGGCTCGGGCTTGTTGGAAGAGGAAACTATCTAAAACCTGCAGGATGGTGGCCTCCAAGGACTGGAGTTGAGGGCCATTGCTGCCTTAGCTTGTGTATGGGCTTTAAAAAGGTGGCAAACATTTATGTGGGAAAGATTTACATGTCATACTGGTCATCAAGATTTCTCTGCTTTTCTACATACAAAGGTATAAACAGTGTTTGCATGAGAATTGCATACTGGTCTGCGAGGTTAACTTCAACATGACACAGAGTACCCATCCAGTGTTCAGAACGTACTGGTAGACAGTCTCTTAAATCTTCTTCTCATTGTCAAGTCCGACACTGACATGGATTCTGAGCAAGACTTAGTAACAGCAATGGCTGATATTTCACCTCCCCTGACAGCAATGGCACTGGTAGGTTTTAAAGCTGAGTGTAAGGACTACCTTGACCTTCTACTGTTGCAATAGGTCATTCTTACAGGATAGCCCTATTTCTTTGACATAAACATGCTGTTGAGTCTCCGTTGATCTGCCATGCAACACCTTTGGTGATCCCCAAGTGCCTGCATGAACAGATAATATATCTGATGCATGAAGGCCACCAAAGGACTTGTTAAAAAAAAAACAACACAAGCTGACCACACGTATATGCTCTGTACATAATGACAGAACAGTGCACATCTGTCAGTCATGTGACGAAACAGCCAAAAGTGTTCCTGCTTCTTTGAACTTCCAGAGGGTTCCATTCAGCATGTGGTTGTTGACTCTGTTGGTCCCTTGGAATGATTCCTATAAGCTACCCCAATGGCATCCACAATCCAGTGGGAGAGCTGCTGCTTTGTCATGGCCCTGCCCACATGGGGCTAGTCACTCTTTCTGAGCCCTTGCGTCCTTGTGATGTAAGCTCATAGAGCACGGACTCAGCTTGATTGCTGTAGATTACTTACAATCCCAATTCCAATTAAGCCGATCTTGTGTGAAATGTAAAGAAATATAGAATATAATGATTAGCAAATACTTTTTAAACCTATATCTAATGTTCAAACAGATGTACTTTATTGTATATTTGCAAATATTCACTTATTTTGAGATTGATGCAGCAAGTGGCAAAAAGAAAGCATAGAAGTTAACACTGACTGACATTTCTGCAGAACTCATATAGAGCTGATGCAACACCTAATGCCTCCATTTTTAAATATATCATAAGAAATGAAGATAAAGCTGAATGTCCTGCTACTTTCCAAGGACAAATGTCAATATGACCAAATCATTGAGTAAATGGTCCACCTTCAAGTTAAACAACACAATTACATTAAGAAGGATGCTAAACCATCCAGTGCAGATACACAACCATCAGTTACACAATCATGCAGTAACACAACCATCTTCTCTGTTTCTGCCATCAACAGAGTTCATGTTTTTTCAGTGATTACAAAACAGCCTGAATTATCACCCCACCACTGCCATGCTTGGCAGTTAGTATGAGTGTTGTGCTGATATGTTGGGTTTGGAGCTTTGCACTATGACCGTGCATCCAAAATATTACACAGATTATAAAATGAAACACAATAAGAAATCCTGTGGTTATTACATAATATAGGAATTAGGGGGATAAATAAGCAGAGAGCTAAATTTACCCTTCACCAACTACTGTTCCCTTGCTCTAAAAATTTGTCTAAACACAGCCAGAGGTTTATCTATATGATTCTTTACTGGAGGGTAAAGCAATGAAGACAAAAAAGAAAAGTGGGAGTAGTGTTTGATTGTCCCAGAGTCTGCACTTTTCTGCCAACTGTTTAGTTGGTAAAACCTGAACAACTCTACCTTTTTTGGACATATTTAATAACTCTATCTTATCAAAATAAAAGAGCAAATTTCCTTGATTTTAGTGAAACCAACAACGGGATGTTATATATGCTTTTCTAAGCCATTGCCACAGCATTTGGAGGGATCATGTTCTTCATTGCTGGTCTCATTTTTAAAAGGAGCTTTTCCATTAACTTCCACAGTAACAGCGAGTGGCAATGGAGGTAAATAAAAGAGTACTGATTGTGAAATGATGAGTACAGCAGTTGCTGCCTGCCATCCAGCTGCTGCTGTCAGCAGCTTTTGAATCACTGGGAAAGCAATGAAATGGAGAATGAACCAAGCAGACCTATTAAAATTTTTTAGAAAGATTACCAAAATGGCGCTGTACCAAACGCTTGCCTTCATGAAAGAAGATCAACAGAAAGCAACAGCATCCACTTACACATTAGTTTATGATATTCAGTTCTGAAATCATAATGTTAAGTGCTGCTGCTTAAACTACCACCCTCAGAAGTAAACAGTAAGGAACCTGTTATTGTCTGTTAAATTGTATGTTAAAGAAAATTACTTAACTTTGTGTCGATTCAGTTCCAGTTTAGTCACAGTTAGCAGGAACTAAGTTTTTTTTTTTTAATTTCTAAAATTAAAGACATACACTTAGACTATTAAAACAACAATATG
Source organism: Telmatherina bonti (assembly GCF_933228915.1). NCBI lineage: Eukaryota > Metazoa > Chordata > Actinopteri > Atheriniformes > Telmatherinidae > Telmatherina > Telmatherina bonti. The sequence goes on along the minus strand of NC_136614.1, from coordinate 28,455,266 downwards.
AAGAAGCATATCAGTTTACTTGATTATTATTGCTGTAACTCATTTATATTTTTGTAGTCAGGGCAGCTTCTCTGCCAGAGCTTGATGTATAATTCATTAGTAGTCAAGGATTCAGAGAGGCTCAACAAACTCAATACAAATGCACTAACACCACAAGCCTGCCCAGTGCTCATCTGAACATGTCTATGATCTTCAACAGTGTCATCTGTTTGTGTTCTATCGATGATGGTATGTTCACTTTTTAAATTCTTGCAGCATTTTCTGCAGAGCTTTGAAGAATTTGGAGCCTTAGATACAGCTTATATACGAATACCAAACAAGTTCTGCCTTTCTGGTAATGTTAAAGTGGGTGATAAGGGGTTTGTGGGATGACATTAGGGGACACAATTTTCCTATCATAAAATAGTTTGGGTTGTGTCATATTGAGTGTCATATCTTTATGTTCTTCTTGCTTTTTCTTTGATTTTGCTAAATAAGACTTCAAACAAGGTGAAACAGGGTCATGTCTTATATGTCTGTGTTTTAAGATTGGATAGCCTCTGGAATCTGATGATAACTTCTGGTATCAGAAGTAGCTTTTTTCTTTTTCTAGTCACTAAAAGGTAAAAAATGTTCTCACAAAGAAGAATATTTCAATTTATAGATGATAAGAACCTCAAATGCTATTTTCTTAAAGTTATACTATGGAACTTTATGACTTTAAAATGCCACTTTCCTGTCTTGTTTGGTAGCACAATTAGATTTATCATGTACATTCATGTAACCATTGCTGCCCAGTGGCATTCTGAGGTTGAGACACTGCATCATGTTACACTTAATGTCCCCTTAACACATCGTGTCTCACACTAGCAAGTGGATATCAATACGCAAGCCATTTTGAACGCACACCGTGGCTAAAGCTTGTTACATACTTCACGAGAAGCAAAAACGGAGTTCTTGCTCTCGAGGCTGCAAGGACAAGAAAAAAATTCTTTTTTGTCATACATACTCCACGAGAAGCACGTCTGCAGTGGGGAGGGATCACTGCGGGGGGCTCTGTCTGCTTTTATGTGCAATGAACCAGGTTGTTACCTCCTCTGAGGAGGTTATGTTTTTCCTGGCATCTTTTTGCTCAAGATAACTTAAAAGGTTATGGGTGGTTACAGTTTTTATAAAAATTTCAAGAGTTGTTGGAAATGTAAAAATGAAGAACTGATTAAATTTTGGTAGTGATCCGGATCACTGTTTGGATCCAGGAATTGTTTAAAAGGATTCTTTAACATTGTGCTTGGCGGAGGTTTCCACTCTCCGAGCGCTTTTCTAGTTTTATATTTAAAGTGGAACTATTATGTGCATTTCAGGCTAATTTATTTTTTATTTCTGAGCCCAGAAGGGCTGGGATTGATCGAGTTATAGTCACAAATCCCTTTATTTACTTCAGACCGACCCTCTCCGTAGGCTGTCAGATAGCCTGTGGGCAAAACGAGTGGTTTGAGACTCTTCCTCATTAAGCCCCGCCTCCCACCACTGCACTACATCGGGAGCGTGTACCAAAACTGCTTTTGCCGTCATTGTAACATCTCATAAACAGAAGGATTAGGCTAATATGAACTCAATAAAAAAACAAAATACAATGTCAACACATAGCATACAGCCCTACATGTTGGAACCTGATTTAGACCCTGAAAACGAAGTGGAAAACAGCAACCCACAGCAACGAATGCAGCAGGATGTCTCTCTTTGGTAAACTCAAAAGCCATCGTTGGAAATAACTTTATCCCACGTTTTCCACCCGCATTATGTATTTGTACATGTCATTATTAACTAGTAGAAGGTAACCAATGACCGAACCTTATCCCCCGGGATGTCACAAGGATTTCGAAGTAGAAAAAACTCTCTAAAACGACACGTTTCAAACATGCGTTTAGGTGATAAAAAACAGTGCCGTTCACATGTCTGATGAGGATTCAACACTGTAACACTGTAGAAAGCTCAGAAAACTCCAAATACCATAATAGCACCCCTTTAACGAGCAACTTCGTCCGCGGCAGGTCGGGTTGTGCACAGCAATAAAAACATACAACAGATAGGGAAAACACAACAAATACACAACACTAACACCACTGAGTCTACTTGGAACTGAAGTGCTTGCCTAAACAAATGTGTCTTTAAGGGCTTTTTAAAGGGATTTCAAAGATTGGTCTCCCCAAGTTTTAAAGCAGGTTTATGGAACCATTAACAGATCTTGCCCGGATGACCTCAGGCTTCGAACTGAACTCCATCCATCCATCCATCCATCTTCTGCCGCTTATCCGGGGTCGGGTCGCGGGGGCAGCAGCCTAAGCAGGGAAGCCCAGACTTCCCTCTCCCCAGCCACATTTGCCAACTCTGCGGGGGGGATCCCGAGGCGTTCCCAGGCCAGCCGAGAGATGTAATCCCTCCAGCGTGTCCTGGGTCTTCCCCGGGGTCTCCTCCCAGTGGGACGTGCCTGGAACACCTCACCAGGGAGGTCCAGGAGGCATCCTGACCAGATGCCCGAGCCACCTCAACTGGTTCCTCTCGATGCGAAGGAGCAGCGGCTCTACTCTGAGCCCCTCCCGGATGACCGAGCTCCTCACCCTATCTCTAAGGGAGAGCCCGGCCACCCTGCGGAGGAAACTCATTTCAGCCGCCTGTATACGAGATCTCCTTCTTTCGGTCATGACCCACAGCTCATGACCATAGGTGAGGGTAGGAACGTAGATCGACTGGTAGATCGAGAGCTTCACCTTCTGGCTCAGCTCCTTCTTCACCACGACAGACCGGCGCAGAGCCCGCATTACTGCAGACGCCGCACCGATCCGTCTGTCGATCTCGCGCTCCATCCTTCCCTCACTCGTGAACAAGACCCCGAGATATTTAAACTCCTCCACTTGAGGCAGGACCTGACTCCCGACCCGGAGAGGGCAATCCACCCTATTCCAGCTGAGGACCATGGTCTCAGATTTTGAGGTGCTGATTCTCATCCCAGCCGCTTCACACTCGGCCGCGAATCGCTCAAGCGAGAGCTGGAGATCACGACCAGATGAAGCCAACAGGGACCCAATCCTGAGGCCACCAAGTCGGATCCCCTCAACACCTCGGCTGCGCCTAGAAATTCTGTCCATATAAGTTATGAACAGAATCGGTGATAAAGGGCAGCCTTGGCGGAGTCCAACCCTCACCGGAAACGAATCCGACTTACTACCGGCAATGCGGACCAAGCTCTGACACCTGTCGTACAGGGACCGGACAGCTCGTACAAGGGGGTCCGGTACCCCATACTCCCGGAGTACCCCCCACAGGAGCCCCCGGGGGACACGGTCGAATGCCTTCTCCAGGTCCACAAAGCACATGTAGACTGGTTGGGCAAACTCCCATGCCCCCTCCAGGACCCCAGAGAGGGTATAGAGCTGGTCCACTGTTCCGCGACCAGGACGAAAACCACACTGCTCCTCCTCAATCCGGGATTCGACTATCCGGCGGACCCTCCTCTCCAGGACCCCTGAATAGACCTTACCAGGGAGGCTGAGGAGTGTGATTCCCCTGTAATTGGAACACACCCTCCGGTCCCCCTTCCCAAAAAGGGGGACCACCACCCCAGTCCGCCAATCCAGCGGCACTGCCCCCGACGTCCACGCGACGCCACAGAGGCGTGCCAGCCAGGACAGCCCCACAGCATCCAGAGCCCCAAGGAACTCCGGGCGGATCCCATCCACCCCCGGGGCCCCGCCGCCAAGGAGCTTTTTGACCACCTCAGCGACTTCAACCCCAGAGATAGGAGAGTCCACCCCTGAGTCCACCAGCTCTGCTCCCTCATGGGAAGACGTGTTGGTAGGATTGAGGAGGTCTTCGAAGTATTCCCTCCACCGACCCACAACGTCCCGAGTTGAGGTCAGCAGCTCCCCACCTCCACTGTACACAGTATTGATGGAGCACTGCTTCCCCCTCCTGAGCCGCCGGATGGTGGACCAGAATCTCCTCGAAGCCGTCCGGAAGTCTTTCTCCATGGCCTCGCCGAACTCCTCCCATGCCCGAGTTTTTGCCTCGGCAACAGCCGAAGCCGCATGCCGCTTAGCCCGTCGGTACCCATCAGCTGCCTCCAGAGTCCCACAGGCCAAGAAGGCCCGATAGGACTCCTTCTTCAGCTTGACGGCATCCCTCACTGCTGGTGTCCACCAACGAGTCCTGGGATTACCGCCACGACAGGCACCAACTACCTTACAGCCACAGCTCCGGCTGGCCGCCTCAGCAATAGAGGCACGGAACACAACCCATTCGGACTCAATGTCCCCCGCCTCACTCGGGACATGTTCGAAGCTCTGCTGAAGGTGGGAGTTGAAGCTCGCTCTGACAGGGGACTCAGCCAGATGTTCCCAGCAGACCCTCACAACACGTTTGGGCCTGCCAGCTCTGACCGGCTTCCTCCCCCACCATCTGAGCCAACTCACCACCAGGTGGTGATCAGTTGACAGCTCCGCCCCCCTCTTCAACCGAGTGTCCAAGGCATGTGGCCGCAGGTCCGACAATACGACTACAAAGTCGATCATCGAACTGCGGCCCAGGGAATCCTGATGCCAGGTGTACATATGGACACTCTTATGCTGGAACATGGTGTTCGTTATAGACAATCCATGACGAGCACAGAAGTCCAATAACAAAACACCATTTGGGTTCAGAGGGGGGGGACCATGCCTCCCAATCACTCCCGTCCAGGTCTCACTGTCACTGCCCACGTGAGCATTGAAGTCCCCCAGCAGAACAATGGAGTCCCCAGAAGGAGCACCCTCCAGCACTCCCTCCATGGACCCCAGAAAGGGTGGGTACTCTGAACTGCTGTTCGGTGCATAAGCACAGAGAACAGTCAGGACCCGTCCCCCCACCCGGAGGCAGAGGGAAACTACCCTTTCATCCACCGGGGTAAACCCCAACGTGCAGGCACCAAGCTGGGGGCTGATGAGAATGCCCACACCTGCTCGGCGCCTCTCACCATGAGCAACTCCAGAGTGGAAGAAGGTCCAGCCCCTCTCGAGGGTACTGGTTCCAGAGCCCAAGCCATGCGTCGAGGTGAGTCCAACTATATCTAGTCGGAACCGCTCAACCTCGCGCACAAGCCCAGGCT